>NC_137456.1:190342545-190575756 GCF_964235325.1 Thermobia domestica
GGCATATTTATGGAACATATACCCCGCGAATAAAGAGCTTTTACTGTAATGTAATATGTTTTATAGAGTTTCATACTGCAGTGGATTGCGTTAGCGAAATGTACGTTTTTGCGTTTTAGTTTGCGATATTTGGTATGTGATTATAATTACTTATTAGATTATTTGCGTTCCTCTGCAGTCCGCAAATTTTGCGATGACTATTTCGTAATTAGGCCCATATACCCCTATTTAGTGTGGTTCATAGACTATTATTTGTTATGGTACCAATAGTTAGAGGTCTGCGCGGATGCGGATATATCCGCATTAAAATGGGTATCTGCGGATATATATTTCCTTTCTATGTGGATAGCGGATAAAGTTGTGGATATGGCTTCCTACATATTTTCCCTACCTAAAAAAAAGCTATAAACGCTATTTGCGATGATGTTGGAAAGAGCACTAAGATACGTTTGTTTTGAATTAAGTTTTACAACCAGTTGAAAAATAACTAAAATCAAAATACGTGTGTTTGAAGCTTGTGACACAGCGACAGCAAAAAGACAAGGAAAGACACGAGAGAGTTGTCCTTTCATTGTTCTTTTCAATATTATAGAATATATTTGCTACCTCATTATCTGCGGATGCGGGTGCGAATAGAAATGTTACGGATGCGGATAGAGACGCTACGGAGGCGGTACGGATGCGATATTTTTTATCCGCGAAGACCTCTACCAATAGTTTCTAACGTTTGTATTTAGTGTTTACAAGTGCCCTTACGTACAATCCGCGGCAAAAAACCTGCAACATGAGAATGTAAGTTTATTGTGATACTACGCCTAACAGCACAGGGAATCAACATAACGTCTAAGTGGCACGAATCACGCCAGGATAAGCCTCGGCGTCCTCCCCTGAACACTTATTTTGGAGCAAAAGACTTCGTCATTTCACAATAAACTTACATGATTATGTTGCAGGTTTTTTGCCGCTGATTGTACAAGGCTGTGTCCTTGCAAATGTTCGGTATATTTTTTGAAATTTATTGTACAAGCGCCATTTCAAAACTTCTGTACACTGAAAGATATTATGGAAGTAAATAATTTATTGTACAAAATGCATTTAGAGTCCTTCAATATAATCTCAATATCTTGCTTATGACAGCTTCCACCATTTTGGTATATTCTGTATTCCGGATAGGTAACTTCATTGTTGAGCTGTCTGATCAGAAAGGTCACCTCACTGAAAGCTTCCTCAATTGTACGAAACATTTTCCGCGAAGTGGTTCCTTCAAATTGGGAAACAAATCAAAGCGTGGTGGGCTCAAATCAGGACTATATAGTGAGTGGGGAAGTAATTCTCATCCATAATTGTTGAGTGCTTCTTTCATTTGTAGGCCAGTATGCGATCTTGCATTATCGTGCAAAATGAGAACAACACCTGCAAGCATGTCAGGCCTTCTCTGACGAATTTTCGGACGCAAAACATTTAGCAGAAACAGCTTGTAGTATGCGCCTGTTACAGACGTCCCCTGTGGCACTCTATTTGTAGCTATCAATTTACTCATATCATACGCGAAGATCATCATTAGTTTAACTTTTGATTGTTGGTGGCAGAATCTCTTCAGGCATGGAAAATTGGAATTTTTCCATTGTGACTACCAACTCACGGTGTGAGGTCCAATTGAACACAGACGTCCACAAAAAGCGACCTAACTTTCTTGGTTACCTTTATATGTACTAACTCATTTCATAAGTGGTAAAAATCGGATGTGTATAAACCACGAGTATACACACAGAAAATGTTCATTTATGCAAGTCCTAAATAAATAGATCGAAAAAAAAAAAAAACATTCTAACTCTGCTCAAGCCAACATAATGTGAATACTATTAAATGTTATACTTTTGTTTCGGTCACGAATAACAAGGAAGTCTGAATCACTAAATATAGCCACTGGCGTTTTGTAAAAGCGAATCACGCAGGGCATACTATTCTCTAGACTCTTCTATTTCTTGAATATTAATAAATACAATTGTGTGCAACGTTGTATAATAGTTCACATTTAGTAAAAATAAGACTTGACGGTTCAGATTTGATTAGTTGTGTTTGTTGTCTGTTGATTTATACACTCCTGTGCACTACAATAGAACGAGTGCTATAGCGTAGCAACTCGAATATATAATTCTTCCATAAATCTGCCCAGACTGTCTCCTAAAGAGCAAATTATCAACGTCATTTTGTTATTATATCTAGTTTGTTTGTCCATATATAAAGTTACTGAATAATATTTAAGCATGATATTTGTAGGTAGTTATTTTTAGGTATATTACTGTTGTATAACCATTGTTTAGGTTCGCTCAATACAAAACCAGGTTCGAATAGATTATTAGCAATTAAAAGTTGTCCTAATAAAACAATCACTGTAAATAAAATAATGAGATAACCTTTGTAACTTTTGAGTTATTTTTCCAGGTGCTTATATTTCATTCTATAAATATATAAGAAAATCTGATAACAATATGATGTTCTTATGCCGTCGTTAAAGCATACAGCATATCCCTTTCTTGCATATAAAAACCATGTTTAAAAATAGA
This sequence comes from Thermobia domestica, assembly GCF_964235325.1. Classification (NCBI taxonomy): domain Eukaryota; kingdom Metazoa; phylum Arthropoda; class Insecta; order Zygentoma; family Lepismatidae; genus Thermobia; species Thermobia domestica. The sequence goes on from NC_137456.1 coordinate 190,345,113, forward strand.
CCGGCTTAGATTGTCAACCTTTATACAATGTTACATAAAAATCAGTATATCTGTAGTACCACTCCATTCTAACCTTAGTTTTAACCGTAGTGCCCTCCATGTAAAAGACACACGCCCTGTTCGCATCAATCCTTATGCAAGATATTTAATATATCCTTCAAAGTATAATCATTGAATTTATAGATATTGCACATTTAATACTTATAATACTGAAAAAATATTTATTCAATCGTAAATCATTTAATGCTTACGTACTCTATGCTTATTAAATCCTATATAATATTGTACTATTAATCTTTAAAAAAAAAAAACAAGAGAAAACTGAAACAGTAACCCGAACTATTGTTCTCGTGTAATATGATTCTCCTTGAGAGAATAATAATAGTTTACGGAACAGTTATATATGTAATTTTACAGCAAACATTAAAGTATCAACTAGTACGAGGTCAAGAACGTAACGTACCATTTGTTGTGTACAATAATGTAACTTGGCATACTAGAGTAACTTAAATTCTGTTCTATTTTGTTACGACTGTGCAGATCATGATCATTGTTGAATTATCCCGTAATGTAAATGTTATGTATACTCTTTTGCTTAATCATGTTTTTAAAACAAAAGAAAACAAAAAAAAAAAAGCCTCGTTGTAAGCATATAAAAAATTCTATAATGTAACAATAACTTCGTACTCTTTTGTGGAAACAAGATAGGAAAATGAGATAGTGTAAGAGTCCCCTATCATCTTTCACAAAGAATAATTAGACTGCTAAAAACCGAACTCGAAGGTCTCTTATCAGTCAACAATTTTAGTCTAATAATTCAATATTGCTTTAAAAGAGCTATGTGTTTCGTATCAAAAATTGAAAACGCCTCGGATGGTAATGAATTTACATTCTGTACTTAGTCCATCAGCTCAATTTTCCTTAATCCTTATTCGTCGTCTAAACTCTTAAAAACAACATTGTGTACGTCTTCAACTATGGTAAAAAAAAAAAAAAAAAAACAATATTGTCCTAAAACAACCACAAGATTATTGTGAGCTACGTACGAGGCACAGTTTACCGTTAAAGCACAAGAGGTTTTACAACACCATCGTAACTTTCGTATAAAATGCTAATCAAGCATCAAGCATTTTTTTTCAAGCCCCTATGCTAATGCCGTACTTGTTCACTGCACAATAATGCCTTACATTACTTAAAACGATACATTTAGATTTCTTTTTTAATGAGTAAGGGGAATATGTTATGGTATGTGGTCTGCTAGCCTTGAAAGCCAGGCTTTCAAGTTCTGATGTACAGGTCCTGCACGTCAGCGGAAAGGGGGGAGAGTTGAAAAAAGAAAAAGAAGTATTTAATTGGCATGTAACTTTATGAATAGGTTTGTTTGGTCGAATCATGCCTCGAGCCTTCTGGCTGCTTTCATGAGTAGGTACTGGTTCTGAATTTCCAGTAAAGCTCATTTTTGATGCTCACCATCCCCCGAGACTTCTCTTCATTTGGGGTATCAGATATCCCAGGTCAATTTCTTACCAGCAAGCTAATGAAGGCGTTCGTGCTCGAAGCTAACACGAGTTTTGTTGATACTCTTCAGTTTGAAGGAAGAGACGAAAGAAGGAGTCGCCGTAACAGCTTCCCAGTGCAAAAAAGATTGAACTCCTGTAGGAAGAATTTCCGCTTAGAGGGAAGCAAACTGGGCCCCATCTTTTTTCGCTTGATTCTTGTAGTATGTGACGAGACAAATACTATGGTTCCAAAATGATAGACATTGCACCAGGGAAACATGGGTAATTTAGGTAATTTTGTAGTTTTATATGGAAAATGAAGGGGAGGGTGCAAACTGGGCTCCATCTGCTTTCGCTTGATTCTTGTATTTGGTCTAGGAATTAATTCGTGCGGGTGGACAAGAGATGGCGCAACGAACGGAGCGTCCCACAGTTCCGTGTATCCACACATGTGTTGCAAACCCCTGTCATCGCGTATCGTTCGTAGTATAGGGCAGTGGATTAAAGCGTCAACAACACCAGTTTGTAGTTAAGTGAACATGGCGCAATTTGTGCCTGATAAAGTGTTTTTGCGGGGTGTCCTGCTGCATTATTTTAACATGCAGAAAAGTGCGACTGAAAGTCATCGTATTTTGGTGGAAGTGTATGGTGACCATGCTCTAGCCGAGCGAACGTGTCAGAAGTGGTTTGCACGGTTTAGAAGTGGTGATTTCGGCTTGGCAGACCAAGAGCTAGCTGGACAGCCAAAAAAATTTCAAGACGAAGAATTGACAGCATTGCTCGAGCAGGATTCGTGTCAAACACAGGAACAACTTGCAGCAGCATTAGGCGTTGATCAAACAACAGTCTCCAAACGCTTGAAAGCCATGGGAATGATTCAAAAGATGTCACATTGGGTTCCACATGAATTGAAAGACAGAGACGTTGAAAGACGAAAAACCATTTGCGAATTGCTGCTTCAACGACAGAGCAGAAAGGGGTTTCTGCATCGAATTATTACGAGTGATGAGAAGTGGATCCATTACGAGAACCCTAAACGAAAAAAGGCCTGGGTGAAACCAGGTGAACCAGGTCCATCACAACCAAAACGAGATATTCACTGTGCAAAGGTTATGCTGTGCATATGGTGGGATATGAAAGGTGTGGTGTACTATGAGCTGCTGCAACCGGGTGAAACTATGAATGGAGAACGTTATCGACGACAATTAATGCGTTTGAAGCAAGCTCTGGCCAGAACACGACCAGAATGGGAGAATAGACATGATAAACTTATTGTTCAACATGATAACGCTCGCCAACATGTCGCAAAACCGGTCAAAACCTATTTAGAAAATGTCGGATGGGAAGTTTTACCCCACCCGCCGTATTCACCAGACGTTGCTCCTTCGGACTACTACTTGTTCGATTGCATGAACAACGATTTGATTGGACAGCGGTTTACTTCTTCAGAAGATATCGAAACATGAGTCTCTGACTGGATCGCTTCCAAGGATGAGGACTTCTTTCGCCACGGAATCCGTACATTGCCTGACAGATGGGCGAAAGTGGTGGCTAGCGATGGACAATATTTTTCTTAAGGTATTTATGTATTTTGTGTTTGTACTACAGCTTCAATGTGTGCGTACCAACCGCACGAATTAATTCCTAGACCAAATAGTATGTGACGAGACAAACACGATGGTATTAAAATTTTCGAAATCGCACTAGGGGAACATGGGTAATTTGGGTAATTTTGTAGTTTTATACGTAAAATGAAGAGCAAACTGGGCCCCATCCTTATACGCTAGTTTTTTTTTAGTATGTGACAAGACAAAGACGATGGTACCAAAATTATCGAAATTGCACCACGGAAACATGGATAATGTTGGTAATTTTGAATCTTTCTACGTAAAATGAAGGAGAGGGAGCACACTGGGCTCATCTTTTTTCACTTGATTCTTGTAGTATGTGACGAGACAAACATGATGGAATCAAAATTATCGAAATTGCACCAGGGGAACATGGATAATTTTGGTAATTTTGTACTTTTCTACATAAAATGAAGGCGAGAGAGCAAACTGGGCCTAATCTTTTTTCACTTGATTTTTGTAGTGTGTGACGAGACAATCACGATGGTATTAAAATTATCGAAATTGCACAAGGGGAACGTGGGTAATTTGGGTAATTTTGTAGTTTTATATGTAAAATGAAGGGGAGGAAGCAAACTGGGCCCCATCTTTTTTCGGTTGATTCTTGTAGTATGTGACGAGACAAACACGACGGTATCAAAATTGTCGAAATTGCACCAGGGGAACATGGGTAATTTTGGTAATTTTATAGTTTAATATGTAAGTTCAAAATGAAGAGGAGGGAGAAAACTGGGGCACGTCTTTTTTCGCTTAATTCTTGTAGTATGTGACGAAACAAACACGATGGTATCAAAATTATCGAAATTGCACCAAGGATCATGGGTAATTTTGGTAATTTTATAGTTTAATATGTAAGTTCAAAATGAAGAGGAGGGAGAAAACTGGGGCACGTCTTTTTTCGCTTGATTCTTGTAGTATGTGACGAGACAAACACTATGGTCCCCAAATTATCGAAATTGTGCCAGGGAACATGGGTAATTTCGGTAATTTTGTAGTTTTGTATGTAACATGAAGAGGAGGGAGCAAACTGGGCCCCGTCTTTTTTCGCTTGATTCTTGGTGTATGTGACGAGACAATCACGATTGTACCCAAATTATCGAAATTGCACCAGAAGAACATGGTTAATTTGGGTAATTTTGTAGTTTTATATGTAAAATAAAGGGGAGGGAGCAAACTGGGCTTGATCTTTTTTGCTTGGTTGTTTGTGAATGTGACGAGACAAACACGATGGTACCAAACTTATCGAAATTGCACCAGGGGAACATGGATAATTTTTGTAATTTTGTAGTTTTATATGTAAAATGAAAGGAAGGAAACTGGGCTCCATCTTTTTTCGCTTGATTCTTGTAATATGTGACGAGACAAACACGATGGTACCAATATTATTGAAATTGCGCCAGAGGAACATGGGTAATTTTATAATTTTATATGTAAAATGAAGGGGAGGGAGGAAACTGGGCCCCATCTTTTTTCACTTGGTGGGGTCTATTCACAGGTTCTGCCGACTACGATTAATTCACGTTTGCTGGGCCTTAATATATTTCTGAAGTTCAGATCGATAGAATACAAGTTATTGGTAACAAAACAGGTGCCATCATTATCTCAATAAAATGTAACTGCCTACTCTTGATATATTCTTAAGTTCTAAAAGCTCGTAATTTATTCCAATGCATTACTCATCAACAAAAACTTCACAATGTCGTCGAAATCTTTTGTTTAAAATTAATTTCTTTACAAACTAAATTGGATTTCACGAATCTGAAATAGTTTGTGTTAATTGAAACATTGCACATCGTGAAAGTGAATGAGGAGGATTGGTATGTCTACCTAGTAAGATTGAGATCTCCCTCTTGCCTGAATGACTAGATGGTTCTTCTCCGCAAAGACTTTGTCAGCTGTCAGAGAGCTACTAACAATGCTAGCTACACGTTCTGAATAGTAAGTAACGAAAGGCTTTAGTTCTAGAGTAGTCTATCCTATATGGGATTAGACTATTGGATTCCACATATTCTCAGAGAAGTTCCAATGGATTAGTGAGGACTCTTGTGCACAATTGCTCTCGAACGCTCTTATATTAATTACAATTTACGCTTTCGTGTTGTAAGAGTACAAGAGCAGTGCATCTTCACCCAGAACATTCTCTGTAGAACAGGGAGAAAAAATCTTTTCCGTGATCGCGAGATTTTTATTATTTGTCGCTGTAACCGATGTGAACAACTATGGAAAACCGGGACAGGAGCGCAAACGGACTGTCGCCTCAAATAGCTTCTGCCCCTAACTGGGAGGACACTCCTTAATTCCTCTTGCAAAGGCTTAAGAGAACCGCCAGAATAGACGCCTAATGTCCAAATCCATACGTTCGCGTCGTGGGGCCTTTTAGTAAGCAACTGCTTGGCGAACGAACATGGATGGGCTGCTCACCAACCCGCATTAGCAGATAGCGTGTGAGTCAGTATCTGTACCCCTTCTTTCTTTACACATGATTGTACAAGTAAGGACCCAGCCTCAGACGACCTCATTGTCCGGAGAACGGAACGCAGCTGGCAACAGCAGCGGTTAGTCCTGCAGTAAGTCAGGGGATCAAAATGCCTGGGTTTTGACTCTAGTGTGCCAGGACACCTACACGGCAACTCGAAAGGGCCTATACGTGGTGACTCTGAAATATCAGTCACTAGCAGGAGATGACAAATTAGAAGAATTGCAGAATGAACTCAAGAGGGTAAAATGGAACATTATAGGACTATCAGAAGTGTGTTGGAAGAATAAAGAACAGTTCGAACTACGTCAGGGCACACGTTCTACTATAAAGGAACAGAAAATGGAAAACCGACAGGCGTTCGCTTTATGATTAATAAAGACCTGAAGACACGAATCACAGAAATTGAAGGAATTTCAGATAGAATCGCACAAGTAGTAATAAAGGTAAAGAAGCGATACACTATGGAAGTTATACAGGTGTATGCTCCAACAACGTCACATCCGGAAAAGAAGCTCGAAGATCTATACGAGGAGACGCAATTTTGGATAGTAGCAACTCGGATTACAAAATTGTGATTGGGGACCTCAATGTGAAAGTAGGAACTAAGCAGAGCAGTGACATGAAAGTGGGAAACTTTGGATTTGGCAAACGAAACAAGAGAGAAGAGAAGTTAGTGAAATTTTCAGAAGCCAACAGACTGTTCGTTTCCAATACATTTTTCAAGAAGCTTCCCCAAAGGAAGTGGGCATGGAAAGGCCCAAATGGAACTAAAAACGAAATAGACTACGTACTGTATTATGGAATATCGGGGAAATTCTGCAGGACTTGTTTGTTCTGAACAGTTTCAAAATCTTACGGACGTGACTGTGACATGAAATAAAAAGGAAATTATAAAAATGTTTGAAAATTTCTACAGAGAATTATACTACACCGAAGAGGTACTAGGAAATAAATATATCTAGAAGAAAATAGTGTAGATTCCTCGGGCGTAATGAAAGAAGAAGTGAATAAAGTACTTCGAGGGATTAAAAACGTAAAGTAGCCAGGAAAAGATGGCCTTACAGCGGAGATGTTGAAGTGGGGAGGTGAAAAGGTGAAGGAGGAATTAGCCAAATTATTCTCAATGCGTCTGAGGAAGAGAGATATACCGACAAGTTGGGATAATGCTGTTATCATTTTGTTGTTCATGAAAGGGGACAAAGAACGCGTCGAAAACTACAGATCCATTAGTTTGCTGTCAGTTCTATACAATATGTTCACCAAAGTCATTTTAAATCGTATTGAACAAGACATATTTTAATCAGGGAAGGGAACAAGCCGGAATTCGTCGTGGATTTAGCACAATTAGCCACATATAGACATTAAATGAAGTTATAGAAAGGACTAATGAATATGAACTTGCACTATGTCTGGGATTATAGATTTTAAAAAAAAATTCAATTTCCTTGACAGCAGTATTTAAATCACTTGAAAATGAAAACATCGAAAGTGCATACATCAAGCTACTTCGAAACATTTAGTCGACTGCTACATCTGAGATTAGACTACATGAAGAAAGCGAAAAATTTAGTTGAAAAAAGTGTACGACAAGGAGATTTAATTTCTCCAAAACTGTTTTCTGCGGTCCTGGAGCAAGTGTTCCAAAATTTAAACTGGGATGAAACTGGAATAAAAATTAATGTCGAATATCTTAATCAGCTATAATTTGCTTATGATATAATCCTGTTTGCTTCAAGTGCAGAACTAGAAACCAGAATGGTAGAGCTTTGTGATGAGAGTTCGAAAATTGGCCTTAAAACGAATTTAAGTAAAACAAAAGTAATGTTCGATGAGCTTGCTGCAAAGAAGGAAACAAAGATTAACAGAGAGACAATTGGCATAGTTGATAAATATGCTTACCTAGGGCAGCTTAGAACTTCGAATGACATAAATTGAAGGTATAAAATGGCTACGGACCTCGTTTGGAAGACTACACTTTACTTTCAAAAACAAACTACCTTTATAATCAATGTGTCTTACCCGTCACGGCTGTGAAGCTTGGACGTTGAATGTACAAACGATTCAAAAATTACGAGTTACACAGAGAGCAATGGTGAGATGCATGCTCGTAATAACCAGAAGAGACAGGAAAACTAATGAATGGATTCGCGCACAAACAAATATAGAGGATGTAATCAAGACTACGAAGAAGACGAAGTGGAGATGGACCGGTCACATAGCTAGACGAACAAATGGAAGATGGACTAAAAATGTACCACATTGGATTCCTAGGGAAAAGAAACGACCGAGACGACGTCGAAATACGAGTTGGGTAGACGAAATCAAGCGTTTTTTAGGAGCTACATGGATGAGGATAGCAGGAGACCGAGACTTGTGGAAAGAAAAGTGGGAGACCTTCATCCAGCAGTGGATAAAAAACGGCTGAATATTATATATATATATTGCAATGTTTTATATGGTGTTGTGTAAAAATAATTTTATACGCCAGTGTTTATAAATATTACTACGTGGTTTAACAAAAAAATTCACACATTAAATAAAGTTATTATTACTTATAAATAATGGGCTTTTGGTCCCTTTTATAAAGCAAATAATAGCAAGAAAGCAGCAGCGCAACCGCCATTTAAAAAGTTTTTATAGATTAATTAAACAATAACAATTTAATACCAATTTATTGGTGCTCCTTATATTGTTTGCTTTAAAACATTATAAATAACCTAACCCCATATTTTAATTTATTTTAAAATTACGCTTTTCTTTCCCTAGCCTAGCCTGCTTCGGAGCTTTATCAAAAATCCCAACCTCAACCACTTAGCCTGCTTCAAAAATCGACTAACCAACCCACTACTTGCTTCAAAGCTTTAACTCCCTAACTCCACTCTCTTAGCCTGTTTCAGGGCTTCACAAAAATCCTATCTACAACCTTCGAATCAAAAACTACCTATACCTAACCCTACAACTTTAAAAAAAATATATATATATTTATATAATATTTGTATAAAATACTATTTATAATAAATTTTTGTAATAAAAACCAGTAGTGGGAATCAATTCCAAACACTCTTTTTATTAACACTCTAGCTATAACCTATATAAAACAAAATTTTACATCGTGAAGGCGCCGGGTACGATCCCGGTACCTCTCGCAAGCTATGCCAGGGTTGCCACAGACCTGGAAAGTCAGGGAAAGCCATGGATACAAGGTCAAAAGGAATGAAAGTCATGGAAAGTCATGGAAAATTGTACGAAGATGTATGATTTAAATTATTTTGCTGTTTAATACTTTTTAACAGACTAAGTGGGTATCCTAGTAATGGTAATAGTACATAGTTTTTGTTTGTGTGACAATAATAATAATAATAAGTCTTCTTGAAATTACAACATACGAACAACGCAGTGATGACAGAAGAAGTAACATGACTTACTGTTTTGCTGAGGGTTAATGTTATAATGCATATAAGGGTTAGGGTGTGTTCACGACAAAGAGATAAAACTCTGACGAAGAGATCGCTATCATATGGAAACGTTATTGCTATAATAAATATTTTTTTTATTTAATTTTAGCTTTGACAGTTCTAAAAAAAATATCTTTAATTATTTTGCTATTTTTTCACAGAATATCTTTTTTCAGGATGATTTACTTAATGTTTTATTTGTTGTATTTTTCAGTAACATCACAATGGGACCAAAAATAAACTACATTCAGCAACCAGTGGCTGGAACCGTTATTATATCCTGCATTTGTTGGATGGCTGAAGAAATCAGAGGACATACGCCATGCCTATTGCAGCCTGTGCAAAAACGACGTGTTCTTATCTAACATGGGAATAGCAGCAAACACATCCCATGCAAAGGGATTGGGTCACCAAAAGATTATGCTTTTCAAGTCATCACAGCCGACGATAGGAACTTTTCTCAAATCCAGGACTGACTACAACAGTGGTGAAAAGAGTGCTGAACAAAGTGCAGTTCAGGGTCCTTCGACATCTACTAGTGACACAAACTCGCACCACGTTCTGTTAAGTGTTGCGCATACTGATATAACTTCTGCAGAAATCCGATGGGCTTTCAAAGTAGTGGAAGATAAATTGTAACTCCTGTGAAAAGATTAGTGACGATTTGAGGTCCATGTTTCATGATAGTGCAATTGCCAGCAAATTTCAGCTGGGTAGAACAAAGTGTGCATATGTTATAAATTATGGCCTAGCCCCACACTTTGATGCTGAACTGAAAGACAAATTGAGGTGCTCTGAGGACTTTGTGATTTGTTTTGACGAAGCCTTGAATGTTGTTGTCCAAAAGACTCAGTTAGACCTGTGTATTAGGTATTTCGACACTAACAGGAACCTTGTATATACAAAGTACTTGAACAGCATATTTTTGAATAGAACCACAGCAGGTGACATTCTGGGAGCCTATACCCGTGGCATAGCAGATCTACCAAGAAGTGTGTTGCAAATATCTATGGACGGACCTAATGTGAACTTGAGTTTCTTGAAGAAACTGAAAGAGGACATGTTTGCAGAAGATCCACATGGAAAGCAGCCATTTGATATTGGCGTTTGTGGATTACATGTCGATCATGGGTGTATTGGTACTGGAATGCGAGGAGTTGGTTGGGAGGTGAACTTATTTCTGAGAGATTTTACTATATTTTTAATAACTCACCAGCAAGGCGTGGGGAATATACAGCAGTTACAGATAGTTCAATGTTCCCTATGAAGTATTGCGCAACAAGATGGCTGGAAAATGAAAAATGCACTGAAAGAGCATTGTAAATATTTGAGGATTTAACAAAAAGTACATTCATGAAACAAAACTATTAAATTGTGAGCCACACAAAAGGGTTACTCAGCACATGCGGGAACCCTTTCTGAAATGTAAATTGAGTTTCCTTAAGACCATCTCATGTGATTGTCAAGGCTTTTTAAGAAGATTCCAGACTTCGGATCCACTGTCTCCATATGTGTATGGAGAGCTTTTGCATCTGTTGAGGGTCCTCATGGCTCGAATTGTCAAACCAAGAGTAATGGAAGAAGCTACTACTGTCAAGCAGCTGTATGCTGTACACATGGATAAAGAGTCAGATGCCTTGCTTCTTGCCTCGAAAGTAGACATTGGATTCGAGTGTGAAAAGTTTATACAAGAAGTCAAAGGTGGAAAAGATGTCAGTGTTTTACAGTTTCGGAATGAGTGTAGGACATTTCTCATGAAAATGGTGGACAAGTTGAAAGAGAGATGCCCCCTTCAATATCCTGAAGTGAGAGGAATGTCTTGTTTTGATCCAGCAATTATAATGAACGAACCTGATGTAGGGAAATCTATAGCAAATGTTCTCCTTAAGAGAGTCTTCAGTTTAAACAGAATAAGTGGAAGTGTTGCAGAGAAGGCAAAGCATCAATATTTTCAACTATCTTTTGAGGCAAACGGTTGTTTCAAGAACATATTCAAAGAACATACTAATAAACCACATCGATTAGATGATTTCTATGTACGTATTCTTCAGGATAAAAAGTATGCTGAACTGTGGCAAGTTCTAAAGCTACTATTGATTGTTTCGCATGGTAATGTATCTGTGGAGTCTGGATTTTCGATCAACAAAGACTTCAAGGTGGAGAATCAGAGTGAGTTCAGTATCATAGCACAGAGAACTGTTTATGAGGCCATTCAGTTTCACGGTGGCAGAGAACATGCAACCATTACAAGTAAAATGTTGGGATCTGTTCGAGCAGCAAGACAGAGGTATGAAAGTTTCTTGGAAGAGGCACGAAACCAGAAGACAGAGGAGAAGAAAGAGAAAAATGACAAACTTAGGATTGCAAAGGAACTACAGAAACTGCAAGAAGAGAGAATGGTCATTAGGATGAAAGTCCAGATGGAAGAGGAAGCAGTTGCAGAGAAAATCCGACGGTTAGAGAACGAAGGAAAAAAGTGAACCACTGTTATTCATAACAAATCACTTGTTCATATATAATAAATCATTTAGACTTCATAGTGAGCATTCAAGACAAGAATTTTTCTTGCTCTCAAACCAAACTTATTGTATCCAGGAAAGTGAATTATTTTTATTTTTAAAACTCATGTTAAACACATACTTAACGAATCATTTAGGCTTCATAGTGAGCATTCAAGACAAGAACTTTTCTTGCTCTCACACAAAACTTATTGTATCCAGAAAAGTGAATCATTGTTATTCTTAAAACGCATGTTAAAACATACTTAACGAATCATTTAGACTGCATAGTGATCGTTTTCTTTCTCTCACACAAAACATATTATATCCAAATGTTATATGCATGTAAATATATCTTGTAAACTGTATAAAAGAAAGAAAGTAAATAAGGTGTGCGTTGTGCGGCTATGGGGATGGTGGAGGTCGTAAAAAAAAAAATGTATTATTTTAATTTTTTACCTAGCGGTCATGGAAAGTCATGTAAAGTACAAAACAGCTGGAAAGTCATGGAAAATGATTTTAAAGTTTTTGTGGCAACCCTGCATGTGATAATCTTTTTGGACATAGCTGTACCTAACGTGTCATTCATATTCATAGTCCAAATTTTTTAATAGTTTTTTTTTTTTTTTTTTTTTTTGTGAAATTTGACACGAAGAAAGTAAACCCTTTTTCCATGAATGAAAAGGATAAAGATTAATTTAACAAGATAAAGATTAAAAGGATAAAGATAAGATTAATTTAGTAATTTCACATCATATGTTTCAGTGAAACTAATAAATTAACTAATAATAAGGTACTAATCAAGGTACATTTTTCCTTAGTTACCAGCACAATTTGATAATTAGCGCAATCAAAGTACGGGAAAATGTATCCTGGCTCCTCAAGGGCTCAGGTGTACCACAAGGAGAGAATAAAGGTATTAGCACTGAACATATTTTTCAAGCACGTATTTTACACTTTTAGCCAGTTACAGCCAGTGTAACCGTTTCCATTTCTAATGACGAGGACGTGGTGCGAACTAGAAGCATCCACTCACTCTCCTCCTCCTCCTTTCTCTCTCTCATAAATTTTTTTACGTTTTAGTTTTTAATTTTTTTTTCATTAGTTTATTATCTAATCACATTTTTGATATACCCATTTCTAAATTGAATTAAGTACACTCTGCAAGTAAATGCTACACAGCTGACTCGACTTGGTTTTTCAGGATATATTCGTAACGGCCATTTCTCAATAGCACTCTGATTGGTTCGTGTACATTGATGGCTGGCTCATGCGGAATTGCCTGAATTGTGACATCTTGTCGGACACTTCCTTCACATTTCGGATTTCTTGAACAACACTTGGATACAGATGGAAGACCCAGGCAGGACGATCAAATGCATTGGCCATCATTTGAGAATGGGTGGCTCTTCCCCAACGGTCTTGGCTAATGAAGAAACTGTTTTCTGGTGTTCACTTTTCAGATGTATTCGAAATTACATTCAATAACTGTTGTTCACAGGGCCGGCCTTAAGCCGATTGGACCGATTGCTCCCAATCGAGCCCCGCGCTAGTGCCATCTACTCTACTGTTCAATTTAATCTACTCTCCAGTGCCGTTTTAACAGCATATCAGGCAGCAGAGCATCGAAGTGTGTTGTGGTCTCTATGACTAAATTTTGCTCCTAACACATGCAATTAATGCATGCGATTCTACTCGCGGGGTCCCAGGCTAATTGGCTAAGGTACCGTTAAGATGGCTCTCCTATTCTCGGTACACACAACAACATATTGTAATACAGGTACATCCATGGTCTCCACAAGGGACAGTGTGGTGTCTCCCTAACAAGTAAATTAATAGTTTGTATTAAGTTTCCGGGTATAAGCAAATATTTTCTGAATTTAATGCTGCAGTAGTTTCTTTATTTTTATTCATTTATTTATTTTTTTTACGTTTACAACTTGTTGTAAAAATAAATATTATGTCTAGGGAGTATTCTGCATACCCACAACACCTTTACCACTCCTCTAAATTTCCCTAAACACATCCCTAGGCGTAAAAATTTGTTTTTTTTGAGTTTGTGTAAATATATATATAATTATTGTGGGTGAACAGCCTCTTTTATTTTGAACACCCCACTAAGTACAGGGTGACACACGGTAGATGGGCGGTTTTTAATGAAATAATACTCAGCCAATTTGAAAATTAATGCATGTTTATTTACACAAATCAAAGCTCATTATTTGCCATTTTAGTTAACAAAGCTCATTACCTGCCATTTAAGTTATTTGTGAAAAATAATGTCGTCAAGGTGATGTCCATGATTTCGAATGCAGGACTCAAGTCTCTTCTCAAAATCTTCCATCACACGGACTATCATCTCTGTAGGGATGGCAGCAATTTCTTGAATGATTGCATTCTTCAAATCGTCCAAAGTTCGTGGTTTATGGTTATAGACACAGCTCTTAAGGTACCCCCACAGAAAAAAAGTCACACACTGATAATTCGGGAGACCTGGGAGGCCACAGAACATTGCCAAAACGTGAGACAATATGTTCAGGAAACATGCGTCTAAGAACTGTCAATGAAGTGTTCGCCGTGTGTGATGTTGCCCCTTCCTGCTGAAACCAAACACGTTTTAAGGGGATTCGTCGTTTTCTTGGTTCTGGTTTCAAGAACATTTCAAGCGTACGAATGTATCGAGCCGAATTAACAGTAACTGTGGCTCCGTTCTCTTCGAAAAATAAGGTTCAATAATGCAAACAGAGCCAAGAGCATACCAGACTGTTACTTTTTCAGAGTGTAAAGGACGCTGGTGGATAAGGTGTGGATTCTCTGGAGCCCAGTAACGTAGATCCTGCTTATTCACGGTCCCGTTTAAATGGAAATGAGCTTCATCGCTCATCAATAAAATTGCATTTTCATTCGATCCCAAAATCACTTGCATTCTGTAAGCAAAGTCTTCCCGTACAGTAAAATCAGTTGCCTTGAGTTGTTGGACAGTGGGCATTTTGTAGGGATGGAATTTTAATTCTTTAAAAATTCGTCTAACCGATTCACGATTGATTCGTAGCTCACTAGCATGACGTCTAGCTGACCATCCTGGACTTCTGACTACCGCTTCCCTTACCCTTTTAACATTTTCTGATGTCGTTACACTGCGTCTCTGGCCACGATGCTTCTTATCCAGTATGTTTTCAAACGATCTGAAGTTTTTCAACCCATCTGAAGATTGTGTTACGGCTCGGAACAGCTCCATGTCGATTGAAATTAAACCGCGCACGAAACAATCGCTGCTGTAATAGACTCACCACTTCTCATGAAACTGTCTTAGACAAACAATCGACGTTGCAAGTCCCACTGCACCATAGTGACTGAGCAGTGACTGAGTAAATGAAATGGTGTCTTGTGTAGAGCAGAACTATCCCCACCACGACCACCTCCCACCACCGCACTCTCAGTACCACGCAGTTCAAAACCGTCCGTCTCCCGTGCGTCACCCTGTAGAAGTTCCTGGCGTTCTTACCGATTATGTCATGTGACACAACCGTGAATACCGAGATGGTATCAAATAAATCACAATCAGTGCGACTTCTTCAAATATAATTTCTCTTATTCTACCTAGGTAGCTTTTTTAAAAATACAAAACCAGAAGGCAAATTTTGCCTTCCTCCGAAAAATCCCGTGTATGTATTTTTTAAAATCAAGTCAGGAAAACCGAATGTATAGTAATACGTACTGAATAGGTGGCTACTTATGAAGGTTTGTCTTCTAACTCGAATAATCCAATGGAAAATATGTCATCTATCTTCTATCAGTTCCTTAAGGCTTGTGATCGTCACATTACCATTTCATTTTCTCTGCGGTCAATAACGATTTCAAGCTGACTATACCTTTCATAAGAAGCTACCTACGATGTTGTCATTAGCATACATTAGGTTTTCCTGACTTGAATTCTTTTCAAAAAGAAACAGCTGTTAAGAAATCTTTCAACCAACGAATTCATATCAAGTTCATTATGTCTTACAAATATAAAAACTTATGGAAACAGACTTCAGCATTGTGTTTCTCGTAAAATATTAACCCAATTTGATATATTACATGACTCCCTTCCTATTTAAAAAAGTCGAGCGAGATACCAGGTAGTCGACTTCCAGATGGGGAGCCATGATAAGCATACCCTGAAATAGATGTCTACTTCCTCCCGGTGTCGGTTAATATGTTTTTGTTTCTCATCCCTTTACCCGTTTTACAAATAAAATGAAATTTTCAAACTTGAAGCACATTGTTATGGCTTATTTTGATCAATCAGGTTTTTCGCCTCCAAGGCTGTCTTTATGGGCGGAAAGACTTTTAACTTTTGCTTACGCTCGCTTCTTGATATTCCACACTTCTCTGCCATGTTTGGTCAAGAAACAAGATTTCGACATCGATAGGTTTACTTGTAAGAGAAGAAAACTATAAAATACTGGTACAGAACCTTGAAAAATTGCGAGGCACAAGGGTAAAATATGTATTTTGAAATTTATTCGCGGTCTGCATTTTCATTTCAGTTATTTTTCTGAACAAGAATTTTAAGAGTTATAAAAAATGGATCAAAAGATTGCGATCTGGTTCAAGAAATTTAAGAATGATCAAAAAATGCATCAAAATATTGCTATCTTGGCCAATAATTAGTTTTATGGATCAGAGGCAACAACATTTTTGAATGGACCCTAAATCAAGTTCTCGTATTTTCTACGGAATAAACACATCATACTGAGTTAAGTGATAGTTTGTTTGGATACAATATATTTATGTAGTTCTCCAGATATAAGGCGTACAAGAAATTTTTTTTACTGAAATATAGTTGATCCAAAAATTAGCTGCTATAAGCAATGAAGAGGCAGAACATTTTTCAGATCATTTTTCACCAGTACATTTTGCAAATGGAAAAACTTTATAAAGGAAAATGGATATAACCACAAGAGCAGCAGGGAGAGCGCAATATATATAAAACAAAAAAAAAATCACTTTGCGACACGAATGAAAAAGATCGTTCAAGATGGCGATATTTAATTATCTCGATTATATTCGGGATGCATTAGACGACAGGAAAAAATGTACTGGCATTTTTCTTGAGTTAACTAAGGCATTCGACCTTGTTTCGCATCAAATACTCCTCGAAAAACTAAACAATATCGGTGTAAGAGGAGTTGTAAATAAATGGTTCCAAAGCTATTTAGAAGATAGAAATCAAGCCGTAGAAATTGATTACACGAATCAGCGGGGTACAAGTTTCAAATATACCTCTGACATCAAACCAATAAAATGCGGGGTGCCACAAGGCTCTATTTTAGGCCCTACTCTCTTTATAATTTTCATCAATGATTTTCCAGCTTACATAAAAACAGCCAAACCAACCATGTTTGCTGACGATACAAGTCTAGCCATTACTGAATACACTGACAGTAAAATGAAAGTTAGTATCGAACAAACAATAGAAGAATTAAACTCATGGCTTGAAAATAATAAATTAAAATTAAATACCGATAAAACTACAGTAATAAACTTTCATCACTCTCGAAATACACATGTAAATAATCCAATCATATCTATTAAAAATAAATTTATAGATAACGTTAAAGCAACGAAATTTCTAGGACTCTGGGTAAGTGATACACTAACGTGGGATAGGCACGTATCTGTACTCCAAAAGAAACTTTGTAAAGTGCACTATGCCTTAAAAAGTGTGAAGACATTATTCAACATATCAGCATTAAAAGTAATTTATCATAGTCAGTTTGAAAGTCTACTTACGTATGGAATAGTACACTGGGGAAACGCAGCAGAAAGTAAGACAATTTTTAAGATTCAAAAAAGAGTACTGAGAACAATGAAAGGTACAAAATCAAGAGTATCATGCAAAAGAATATTCCGTGAGCTTAAAATTCTCCCACTGCCTTGTCTTTATATATTACGAACGGCAATCTTTACAAGAAAATACCTGAAACCGTCTCTTAAATGCAACAGTGACATTCATACATACAATACCAGAAACAAAAGCGATTTTGCAATTCCCATTCATAATACAACACTTTACCAAAAAGGTCCAAAATATACAGGAATACAAATTTACAACAGCTTACCCATCAACATAAAAAACTCACAATCTGATCACCTCTTTGAGCAAAGACTAACAAAGTACCTACAAGAGCACTGCTTTTATACTGTCTCGGAATTTTATGAACATGCTCAAGCTAGAAACTTGTAGTTGTATGAATCAATAGTAAGGTATTTTATTTTATTATTACATGAGTAGTCATATTTATTTATATATTATTATAATCAAATATCTTGGATACGTGTTTCCTAAATACTAAATGAAGATAGCATAATATAAAGAAAAAAACTATAGATTCTCGCACTATGAATAAAATCAGGTAGATGAATAGATAAGGTATGGTATTTCTATGTACATATATGTATCATGTTGTAAGACTAATGTGATGTATAAGGTAGTGTAGTAGTAGTTTATTATATAGACAATAATAGAATTTGACATGTTCTATACCGCATGTACAAATGTACAATACTGTGGTCTCTTGAACGCAAAATAAATAAATAAATAAATAAATGGTGGTGCATTGCAATATTACATTTTTTTGTACATTTGTGTGTGTGTGGAATAAAAGACGTTTTTGCTTGGTCGGACTTTACTCGCCAAATGTAAAAAGGTACTCGCCACTGGCGAGCAAGCGAGTGAATTTCTTAAGGGTTAAATTCCAAAGTTGGGCGTCCGTTTCCAGAGAAATTTTTAAAATTTACAGGAAATATATGGATAATTTGATCGTTTGTGTGCTTGATAATATATAAGAGTCTCGAAAAATCTGTTTATTTGTTATATGTAAGTGGTTATAAACATGGGACTATATGGCGAGCGGGGGGAACTACTTGGCGCAAGGTAACCGAACAGTTGCATTTTGGGAAAGAAACGAGCATTTATGTTACCAATATGGCGAATGTACAAAGGCAATGAACTAGCAGTTTTAACATTTGTGAAGGGATACATTGAATAACGAGCAAAATCTTTTAAAAGTTTGTGAAGAGCACGTATTAATGAACCTAATACAAATTGCAGAAAGTGTGGAAAGGAGATAACAGTGAAAAAACTTGACGAAAGCGGACGCCCAACTTCGGAATATATGTCTTTTTTAAGCCCTATATATATTGGTTCTACAGACCTTGGAGCAAGTTAGTTGTAAACCTGCACTGTAAAATATCATTGTGTTATTTCAACGACATGCCTATGTGTTGTTAAAATATAACACGAACAGGTGATTAGAACAACTCACCCTCCATTTGGAGTTGAGTGTCAAATTCAGGTAGTTGAAATGGCACAGCCTGTGTGTTGAATTAACTCAAGTGTAGAATTTTCGGTGTTATTTTTTAAGTGATTGCCAAATATGTTGGGCATCTAATTATAAAGACTTATGTACTGAAGCTACAAACAAACATAGTAGAAAGAAATATTAACACAAATCCAGATATGCACAAAATTTCAACATGCAAACCGCGCGATGTGTTCTCAGTTGTTTTATATAATATTTATGAAGAAATATGTCAACTACGACTAACAATAACGCATTCCTGTGTCATTTCTACACTGCACGTAAACAAGATGTTGGTTCATTTGAACAGAAAGTTGTGATTCGCACAGTGAACAAAATACGTCAATGTGTACTATGGGGACGAATACAAATAGGTTTGTGACGATTTTCTAAATGGAGGTAAGTGTTTTCATATAATTAGAAATTATCCTTAATCTGTTGCAGTTGTTTTCGTTAAGTTTGTTCGTTTCGTTATTCCCGAACGCGATAAATTTGTCGTCATGATAACTAGCTAGTATTCAAAGAATAAATATTCTCAGCTTTGAGTGTATTTCTAATGCTGTTATATTTACAAATACGCCGACGCGCAGCCAGCTACAAAAGTTTGTAGGGGACAAAAAGAAATTAGACGAGTTATAATTTTTCTCTATATTAACTATATACATATATTTTAGTGTGCAGTTTGATTATACGGATCCATAGAGAAATTCATGAAATATATACTTCTCTCCGTGCATCATTTTGTGTACCTTCAGCAATAATTTTTGAGGTGTTCACTTACATTACTCGATGCACATTCACTTTAAAACGTCTTGTGAATAAACATCAACCAACCTTTGCTAGGTTGCCAAAAAAAGCACGAACGCTATTGTAGCGGTTGGTTCCTGTGAGGGAACGCCATTCTGTAGCGGCGCCAGGTTTATTCCTCGTTGAGCATCTTCCGATACTTTTAATGTTAACGTACAGGCTGGTGGATAAGTGATTGTATAGTGCTTCCGTACCGGTTTTTATATTAGCTTTAGTGGTTAAGAAAAGTAACATTTCATACCCAACGAAAGGATATAATAGCACCTTGCACTTTCGTCTGCTTTACAGGTCACCCCAGCTTAACTCCGTCCGAGTCCACTATGCAATAATACTGTTTTCGTTGCATTTTGGTCCCGCGCCAAAATAAACATGAATACACCCGCAAAGTTTACCTGCTTCAACCACAATTTCCAACCTGTTTAACCAAAAGTACGAGATACAATATGTTTCGAGTTTCCTCATGTAAAGGTACAATATTGAGTTGTATCACTAATTCTGATACTACACATTAAATTATATGTTTATACTGACTTTTTGGTCACATGGACATTTGAAAGATTCCATTTTCATGCTTCTGGAAATTCACTAAAACACAAAATCATGCATACAAGGTCTGTATGATAAGTAATGAGACTCGCCGCGCCGCGGCGCGCGTGTCGCTGGAGCGGGTTTGTCGGTGATGGAGGATGTAGGGGGGGGTCCGAGCAAAGCAACGCACCGCGCGTCAGTTGGCTCCGAGCCTTAGTGGAGCGCGGACAAGCCTTGGACAAAGCCCTTGTGAACATTCTTGTCACGGCGGAAAATCAACAAACATGGAGGGTTCCATCGAACAGCGTTATGCGATCAAATTTTGCGTTCGCCTGGGGAAAACGGCTACTCAGACGCTTTCTCTCATCACGGAGGCCTACAAAGAGGAAGCCCTATCCAAAGCCCAGGTGTTTCGTTGGCACAGTGCGTTCCGGAACGGCCGGGAAAGCGTTGAGGATCTAGAGAGGGCTGGACGCCCGACAACAGTGACTACGGACGAAACTGTGGCAAAAGTGAGGGATCTCCTGAACTCAGACCGTCGATTATCGTTGAGATTGATTGCTGATGAACTCGATATGAACCACACAACAGTGCACAAGATTGTGACGGAACAATTGGGAATGAGAAAAATCTGTGCGAAACTGGTGCCGCGAGTGTTGACTGACGAACAAAAGCAACGACGTGTTGATTGTTGTCAGGAACTGTTGAACCTCATGAACAGTGACCCTAACTTTGAAGATGACGTCATAACAGGTGACGAGTCGTGGGTGTTCCAGTACGACCCTGAAACGAAACGTCAAAGCGCGGAGTGGCACACTCCTGCGTCCCCGCGCCCCAAGAAGGCCAGAATGTCGAAGTCAAAGGTGAAAACAATGTTGATTGTTTTTTTTTGACAATGTGGGGGTGGTCCACAAGGAGTTTGTACCCCAAGGACAAGCCGTCAACGCCGCCTTCTACAAACAAGTCCTTGAGAGACTGCACAGGAGCGTCAAGCGGAAAAGACCGGCGATCGCTAGCCGGTGGAAGTTGCATCACGACAATGCCCCTGCCCACACCGCCTTCTTAGTGACCTCCTTTTTGACCCGGATTGGGGTGGAAGTCCTTCCACAACCACCCTACAGCCCAGATGTGAGCCCGGCCGACTTCTTCCTCTTCCCGAAGCTGAAGCCACGCTTGAAAGGAACCCGTTTTGCAGACGTCACAGCCATCCAAGCAGCCGTGACCACATTTCTAAAGGACATGCCGGCTGCTGACTTCCAGGGGGCGTTTGCAGCGTGGAAACATCGATTGCAGAAGTGCATCGACGCAAGAGGAGAGTACTTCGAAAGCTTTTAAGTCCCTGTACAGATCAGATCAATAAAACAATGTTTCCAGACCTGGTCTCATTACTTATCATACAAACCCTGTATATACTATCCAATCGTTACAATTATTGTTATATCAATCGTATGAATTTACGCTTATTAGAGGCCCTTCCTACGCGAGCGCGGTTGTCACATTTCTACTGTTCATGTAGGAAAAACCCTTTATCCTTAGTATTTATCTGATTTAGTAGTTTATGTCCATCCTATTTTCTTAGCTAAGAAGACACATCACTTTAGGCGTTAGGCGATCACCATTATATTTGATGAGTTTCCAATTTTTCACTTCATTGTTTTCGAGTTATTTAAGTTGACTGCTTAGGAATCTCCTTCTTTGAAGCACCAACAATTTTGATGCAACGAACTACCTCCTCCACTTCTTCCATAGTCCATCATCAACTGAATTTACTGTTGCTAGTCACTTTTTACCGGGGTGCTCCAAATCACAAACGTAATGCATTGCATAACGTCATAGTTAAAAATAGCCATGAAGCAGTGTGGTTAAGAATGCATTGGGAGGAAATTTTCTCTTTGGGTACATCCCATAATCATACTTGAAGAAGTGAAAGGATTTTCTGCGTCGCAAATGCGCACACAAACATATACACTTTGTTTGTTTGCGAAAAGAAATTTCTCAGAGCTGCTTTTATACAAGATTCACTTAAAAAGTTAAATTTTTCTTCACTAATATTAAATGAGCTATACTTTATTGTTATATAGGTGCTCGACAAACGTTTATTTTGAAGGAACTGAAAAACAATCAGAACCCTGCAACACTGTTCACTTTACTGCACTACTGTATGGAACTCTTAACGGAATTCTTCAAAATAATTGATCCATTGCTCTTAAAGAGGTTAATCCTTAGAGTCTTCTAAGTTGGATGACGTATAAATATTTTCAAAGTTCATTCGGAAACAAGATTGAAGCGCAAGGGCTACTTTTAAACGGTTTTCTGAACTTACGAAAGCCATAAAGTCTTTCAGTGTCCTTCCCTTTTTTCATTAACGTGACTATCATTATAAAAACATCAATATTCATAATACATTATGATGTGAAAATAGTTTCCATTCACATGAACTATTTTCACATCATAATGTCATAAATTTAATGTATTATTTATCACTATTTAATATTATTCAATAGTATTTAATATTATTTAGTAGTATGTAGTGTTATTTAGTATGCACTAACTCAAGCATTTAAAATAATTACTAATGAACTGCAAAATATTTAACACTATTACATAACAATTACTTATACATACTAATACATTATGCAAGACAACAATTAACTCAGTTGTAAACTTATTTAAATATCCATAATACAATGGATAACTACTTCCAAATATATTCATTAAGACACATACGAAATTATTTCTATATATACTTAAAATAATAAAATTTGCATAACTACCTGTATATATTTCATTATTTACTAAATCAAATTTCTACCAATGAAACAATATCATATTTCAAAATATTCGCAATTAAATTTAACCAATACCAAAATCAATAACATGATACTAATACTATACAAAATATCACATACAAATCAAATTCAAATAAAAGACATGTAAACATTTTCAAAATATTAGTTACAATATCAAAAATTTTACATAAACCTACAATAACATTAATTAATCATGACACACTGCATTTATTACATTCCGGTTAGAAATTGACCAAGAATGGACCGAGCAGTAGATGGTTTGTCAGTCCATTAAACTTTTATAGTGTCTGCCCTCCTAAGTTTAGAAGACACCAACCCCATTATTATTGTTATTTGTTTCCCAACCCCGAGATGAGGGTAAAGGACAGAGTAAAAGGTTAAAACTTAAAAGAATAAACAAGGAAATAATACAAAAATTGCCTACTACGGGCTTTAAATAAATATAATATTACCCAAAAATGGGAGGGAACCTCATCTCATGATTTGGCAAGCCACTAGGCATATTTTACTTTTTCAATAAAAGGCTTCGTAAGTTATATATTGGGTCACGGACGCCTACTAGCGCCAACACGATATATGGAGATATCAGAGTGTTTTTGCACATTTTTTTTTCATCCCAACTTACTGAGTTTATGACTTATAAGATGGTTTAGTGTAAACAAGGCATAGTTGGAACAATCAAGTTCGTCTGTTAAATACATCAGATATATATCACACTCTGTCAATCTTTTCACTAACTTTTTAGTATTTGCATTTCGACTCTTACTAGAATTGAATACAGATAAATCTATTTTTATCATATCGCTAAAATTCACATGAACAGTTGTTTCAGGTTCACACAAATCTACATTTAGACAATTTGGAGTTACGGGAACTAAATCTTGTTCCTGTACATGTTTTTTGGCAAGTTCTAACCAAAGTTGTTTAGTTTTTTGATTTGGTTTCCGAAGTTTTCATACGGTCTATTGAATGAGTTCTTAGTGGTTCACCAGTAAGCGGGTCTATCAATTCACACTTTATCTGTAACTTTTTGTTTACAAAGTAAAGGCATCTCGTACAAATGAAAAAAACTTGCTAATTTTCTTATCTACAGCTGAACTAAGACGACTTTGAAGTAAAAAAAAATATTTTCTTTTATGACATGTTTACCTTTTTGTGTTTTATTGTATTTTTCATTTATTTCTAATTTTCTCTTTTCTCTGAAAATCGGCCATTATAAATATTTTACCACTTTAGAGGTTCATTGTCATCGTACTCATCATTTGTAACAATTCCGAACTGCCCAAATGCAGAATATTGCAGTGTGACATTGAGATGAAGACTTGGTGGACCTACTCCTTAACTACTGCATACAGAATAGTTTAATAAAAAAAAATAATTTGGGGAATATACTTCTCCCACGTTACATGGTTATCATTTCACAACAATTTAAACAAACGATTGGTTTCTCTGTGGATACTCTCCACTACAGAACTTTTTGGATGATACGGACTAACGTAATGGATTTTAATTCCAAATTCTTTCATTTTTTCTTTGAAGTCGGCGTTCGATTTTTCAAACTTTCGATCTGCAGTCACTGACAAATCTTTAATTGCCTGAAGCAATGTTTGTAAATTTAAATTTTCACTTTCGGGCATGTTGACACTCTAAATACACACAATAATGAAAAATAACAGTAATAATTGAAATACCGTTACTGCATACTAAATCACCTCAATATTTACCCCACACAAAGTCACACGCAAACACAATCATATATGTAAGTGTTACATTGGTCCAGCCAACGGGCGCCATTCTGTAGCGGTTGGTCCCTGTGAGGGAACGCCATTCTGTAGCGGTGCCTGGTTTATTCCTCGTTGAGCATCTTCCGATACTTTTAACGTTAACGTACAGGCTGGTGGATAAGTGATTGTATAGTGCTTCCGTACCGGTTTTTATATTAGCTTTAGTGGTTAAGAAAAGTAACATTTCATTACCAAACAAAAGGATATAATAGTACCTTGAACTATTGTCCGCTTTAAGGTTCCCCTAGCTTAACTCCGCCCGAGTCCATTATGCAATAATACTGTTTTTATTTCACATTGGTCCCGCGCCAAAATAAACATGAATACACCCGCAAAGTTTACCTGCTTAAATAACCAATTCCAGCCGGTTTAACCCAGAGTACGGTATGCAATATGTGTTCGTGTTTCCTCATGTAACGATACAATATTAAGTTGTATCACTAATTCTGACACTACACATTAAATGATGTTTATACTGACTTTTTGGTCACATGAACATTTGAAAGATTCCGTTTTCATGCTGTTGGAAATTAAAACACAAAGAAATCATGCATAAGTAGGTATATATATATATATATCTACTAAATTATGTTACACTTGCGTTACAATTATTTTTTATATCAATCGTATGAATTTACGGTTATTAGAGGCTCTTCTTACGCGAGCGCAGATGTCACGTTTGCGTATTGTTCATGTAGGGAAAAACCCTTCATCCTTAGTACTTATCTGATTTAGTAGTTTATGTCCATCCTATTTTCTTAGCTAAGGAGACACACCACTTTAGGCGATCACCATTATATTTGATGAGTTTCCAATTTTTCACTTCATTGTTTTCGAGTTATTTAAGTTGACTGTTTAGGAATCTCCTTCTTTGAAGCACCAACAATTTTGACGCAACGAACTACATCCTCCACTTCTTCCACCGTCGTTCATCACCAACTGAATTCACTGTTGCCAGTCACTTTCCACCGGGGTGCTCTGAACCATCACCGAACGCAATGGATAACGTAATAGTTAAAAGTAGCCATGAAGCAGTGTGGTTAAGAATGCATTGCGAGGAAATTTACTCTTTGAGTTACATTCCAAAACCATATTTGAAGAAGTGAAAGGAATTTCTGCGTCGCAAATGTGCACACATACATATACACTAGGTTTGTTTCCGAACAGAAATTTCTCAGAGCTGCCTTTATACGAGACTCACTTAGTTAAAATTTTCTTCACTAATATTAAATGAGCTATACTTTAGTGCTATAGTATCTAACCGAGTCAGAGTAGGCCGCGCGGGGTGAGTGTGTAGGCAGCAGGTGCCTCAGAGATGGTGAGCATACGCGTAAACAAGGTTTGTGGAAAACCACTGCTTTCACAATAGAGAGATATTTTTTGTTAAAGTCATTTGCTTATTACTTTGAGGTGTGCGTTTGCATCAAACGGTGCAGATCTTGTAAAAAACCACTAATGCTATCTAACCGAGTCAAGCAGGGGCACCCAGGGGTACCCGCGCGGTACGGAGTGGGTGCATTCGTAGAGAGCAGGCGCGCGTCAGCAATGATGAGTATACGCGTAAACGAAGGTTGTGGAAAATAACTGCTTTCACGTTACAAAGATATTTTGTTAAAGTCATTTGGCCGTTACATTCATCGCACTTCACATTATCCTTTATTAATCAACAGTGCTTACCATATGGGCGAATACGTGCATACCAGGTTCGACTTTCATTAATATATTTTACGTAAATATGTATCTCACAGATAAGGGCACACCACATTTTGGTTACTGACACACTACTGTTAAAATATTATTACATTTTTTTTTTCTGTAAATTTTAAAAAATCTATGGATCCACATAATCAATATGCACCCTTTGTTTTCATTGTTTCTCTGGCTGCAATATGTAAAGTGAATAACAACAAACAAATTAAAATTTCCTAAAAAAGAAAGACGTTTCGAAACGAACATTAATGAGCGGAGTTATACTCTAAGCTGCAAACTCAGAGAAAACTGAGAAAAGTTTCCACCGATTTGGTTTCCCACACACGTCCAAGCAAATCTATATGCATTGCTATCAAAGATAACCCAAATAATCTGTCTCAAAGGCAATAATAGAATTTCTGAGCCAGTCCATGTGTTGTTAACTTGGAGAAAGATTTTTCTGGAACGACTGTATGTAGACATGAGTCTTCAAAAAAGGGACTCCAGTCTGGACTCGTACCCCGAAGAATTGTTTTCCTCGAACCTACACGATTTAATACGAATTCGAGTTTTATTTGATTTATGTCCTTTTGGCATCATTGACTCACACCGGTACTGATATGTCAATAATAAAAATATGTGCTAATGCATTACTTACTTCACTGGCGGTGAATTCAAATGAAATCATCCAATTCTGTGTTTAAGGGTTGCTGACAACATTTGTTTGTAATTTTGTAAAGGAAAGGACGTACTATATTCAGAAAATTGGAAACAGGCATTCATTACTATTTTAGATGTGCATTGGTTTTACTAACGTCCTTTATGTGTAGGTGACCTATTTTGGTTTGCACTAAACTCTGTAGCTTCTTTTATTTTCAAGACATTGAGTTATATTAAAAAGCAAGAAATATACAACATTTTATCTTCAGTGCACATTTCGGCCTACTCGAAAAGAAACAGAGGGAAAAAATGGGTAAATGTTAATGTTAAAAATAAAAAATCTCTATTTTCGACTTTAAAAATTTCAAAGATAGCAAAATTTTTTTCTGGACAGACTTAATAGTGAACTACTTCCCAGAAAAGTTTCACACGTGAAATCCATACTCTCTCGCTCTCTCTTTTTGATGGGTCTTCAAACATAGTGATTTTTCAGAACTCATTTATTGTTCACAATATAAACTGTTCTTAAGACACCCTTGATGCAAAAAGCTTAACAATTTCTGTTCAGTTTTTCGTTAATATTGAAGGTAGTACCAGTAGCTGTTGTGAACTCAGTCAGTGATAATTTTCGTACTACTTTATTCATTGGAACCAGTAGCGGTTTCTCTTAATGTTTGCATGTTTGTACATACCTCCTTCCAATATTTTCAATTTTTATTTGTGCTAAATAACTTTTCGTTCTATTGTCAACATCATCTTTTCTTAAACAAGTGTGTCTGAAACGGGGCTGGCTAGTTGCTTTTTGCTTGAGTTTTCCAAACTCCCCAGCTTAGCTGCTTCTGGGCCATTGCGGAGGGTTGTGCAGTAACGGGGTGTTATTACGCTGTGCACTGCCTCATAAAGATCCATATGCTTGCAGATGTTTTGCAAACGAATGTACCAAACAAAAACAGCTTTTACAAAACATAACGCTTTGGAACTGGAACTTCACCACCGTCCCTCCCCCTGCAGTATGGGTTGACACGGTTTTCGCCTGAATGGGAATAGTCTGTTCCTTTGTGACAATGTTGCGTACCGTAACCAAGTCGCTACAGAGGGGGGGGGGGGGAACCTTGCGCCTTGCCTAAATGCGATATTGCCAAATGGTCGTAACTATTGGTTCTGTCAACCAAGTAAGGTCAAGGCAGCTATGGAGACAGTAAAGGCGACCCCGTGGAAAGTGAAGACAAATTGAGGGTGTCGATATTTAATACACTCGTATCTGAATGAGTAGAAATTTGGCAGCATAGATACAATGTTTTCCTTTTCATGTGTATATGGGTGAATGAGAAAGTTGGAGAGCAGTTTTTAGAAAAAGAGCGTTAATTGGGGAAGGGGTGAGATTTTAAAGCGGATAGCGGACTTTGTAGTGTTGTATGTATCTGTGTGTGTGTGTGTGTGTGTGCCGGTCTTTGTTGTTCATTGGAATATTGTTGTAATTGCATAATTACGTGTCTGTCCCTGGTATACGTGAACTAGCAATGCAGTAGCAATGAATTCTGTAAAGTCACTGTTGAATTAGCCGTTTTCGAAAAGAACTTCAGAAGCAAACCTACTTGTGAAAGACATCGGGAGACCGATTCCGACTCTCAATATAACGCAAGTAATTAGAAGTCGGAAACGAACATTTACAAGGAAGTTTAATCTCAACTTGTACGAACAGCATAAGTGGTTATGTTAATGTGAAATTAAAAATGCTTTGTTTTGTTTTCCCTGTTTGTTGTTCGTTGCGGGGGTAGATGCATGGAATAAAAAAAGGTGCAGATATCCAGCAACTGAACGACAAAATAAATAAATAAAAAAGTTATGAAAATTCGTCAGCTCATATAAGACACATTCTAATCTCACTGTGTTGGAAAATGTGAATATTGCTGCTCAAATAGATGCTGGTTATAGGCATCAATGGTTATAGGCGGTCCATTGAGAATCACAATCAAGAAGTGACGCAAAACAGGTACGTGCTCAATATAATCATCAATTGCATTTGGTTTCGTGGCACCTTCGAATTGGATTTAAGAGGATATGATGAAAAAGACTCTTCTTCAAATCGAGGCGTATTTCGTAATTAATTAATTTCAGTGCAGAACCCGCAACAATTTTCAAGAGTACGTCAAAAATCACACAAAATGAGCTTCTCTATTCCATGCATGCAGCATGCCATGAAGAAATCACTATTATTATTTATCTTCTTCTAGTTCTTCTTCTTCTTTTTCTTATTCTTATTATTATTAATATTATTATTATTTATATTATTATTATTAGTAGTAAACTATTATTTATAATAATAATAATAATAATAATAATAATAATAATAATGAGAAAGGAGAGGTCATCTATTGTGCACTATCTAAAATTCAAAGCACGAGAAGCCACTGATTGGAACCCAAACTTTATCATACTTCGAGTGTTGAAAAGAGTTTCTTGGGCCTTGTAAATGGGAAAAGTTAAAAAGATGGTTCTTTTCCTTATATATTTTTTCAATTGTCACGATCCATCACTTTTAGTCGTAAATGCAGGCTACAGGTTTTTTTTCTTTCCTTTTTTTTTTTTTTTTTTGATAATTTTTTCTATGAAGATACACTAAGTTTTGGAAGTACTGAAGTTTTCCAGTCACTAAAAAAATTCCTCTGATTGTAAGTACACATAGCGTCTTACTTTTAATCTGTTTTATATAAGGTTTGATATACAGCAATTTTCTTCAAAATGTGGTTTAAAATTTTTTAATTAGTAAAATATTCGTATATATACTAACAATACAGGAGGAAAATTCAATAGAGTTTTTCATCTCAGTTTTAGTTAACTTACATGAGTTGTAAAATGATATACACATAGATAAATATTGCACTTTTTTATTAAAATGTAACTCAACATGTAATAAAGTCTCCATGATTAAATTGTAACCACTTGTTAGTACACAATTAATAAATGCTTTGTGCAAATTTTGAATTTTACAAGCCTGTCTATCCTGAAATATTTCTCGTTCAAACTACCAAATTTTCGAGAATCGCCATGTGTGATAACCCATAAAAAAAAAAAAAAAAAGATATGGCTCTCACGTTTGAAACTTTTGTGGGAAGTAACTTACTGTGAAACCTCTATCGAGAAAAAAAAGGTGATTACATACATATATATAAAAATGAAGATTTTTTTTAGACACTAACATTTACCCATTTTCTTGCATTTCTATTCAAGTACTACTAAATATCACTGAACATGAAATATTTTCTGTTTCATGCTCTTTAATATGGTTTGTGTTTTAGCTTAATATCTGAAATACAGAATTCAAGACAACCTCTATAAACTGCAAACTAGGTTAACGCACCTATACAAAATGGTCAATGATTAACGAATACCTGTTTCAAACCTCTGAATAGAGTACATCCTTCGGTTAAAAAAAAAAAAAAAAGAAAGAAAGAAAGAAAAAGTGAGCAACCATCACAGGTTGATTTTATATGGATTGACCCCGAGTTGAAGTAAAAAAAAAAAAAAAAAAAAGTACAGAGGTTTAATGAACATTTATGCTAATTTACGCCCAGTGTCTTTGTATTTGTAATTATGCTACACTATTACGCCGAGCAACAACTTGTCTTACTGTCATGTTAAAAATTTACCTATGTCCCAGCAACTCAAAACGATGAGGAAATGAGTCGGTCATAGGCTACGTTCAATATACCATCCCTGAATTTGCACAGTTTGATTGATAAACTCTTAAGTCAGGATGGAATTTCGTTAATCTGGAAACCTCAGGGATTACCCTGGGAAATCTGTACTTTATGAGCAAAACTTAATGAAGTTTATGAGGTGGACCTTTAAACAGTTGAGCACTGCTCCGGCAAGGCAGAGGTGGTGGGTTGGATTCCCATTGCTGACCGTATTTGTCAATGTGTTCAAATTCTCTATTTTAAAGAAATGTTATTTTTTTCCACTTGGAAATATCAATAATGTACAAGATACTTGTACCGGGTGGTGGTGGTTTAAAAAAAAAAAAACTGTAATTGCGTGTGATTTACATGTTTCACCATACTAAGAAATCAGGGAATTTGGAAAACTAAGGGAATTTCAAGTAGCAAGATTAGTAGACATCATGCATTTGTATAAAAACCCAAGACCTCATGAATGCAAAGCCCACACTCAACCAAGTAAGCTCCGGCCACTCGATCTTACTGTCCTATCTTGTTTAATCTCTGGACCTCTAAGGCCTTTTCATTGCGAAATTACCATTAATCGTGACCCCATTAGAAAATAATTGAAGATCCCTTTTAGCATAATATACATTGACGCAAAATAATCCTTTCTGGTATACTCAAGGGAAGAAATGATAGATTGAGTTCGATTAACTGTCGCACACTTCGCCCACCACAAATCAAACACTCCTCTGTAAGCATCATCAAACTGATACTGACACACAAAAAATGTAATACATTTTCAAGGGAGACCACCATTGATGTGTGATTGTGGAATCCTTGTTTTAATTGTTATGTCAAAACTTCTTTTAACATTAGTGTACGTTTATGTTAGGCCATAGTAAGCATCTTCGTTTCTGAACATTTTGATGAGGACTGCCTCAATATGCCGACAATCTTTAAGTGGTGAGTTTGCCGTATCGATAAGCATGAAAGCTTTTTGTAAAACCTAAATTATCACATCCCTGTAATGCTTTAAAATAGCCATGTGGAATTGAGTGGAGAGAATAACTACTTTGGAACTTAAGCACAAAGATATGCGGCATGGAGATCTGATGTTGACAAATTGTGTAGAAATCTGTATTATGTTTTACAACATGGCTTAGTGCAAATGTAACCTTACTATTCATGTGTTTGACCTGAGATTTAAATTCTAAATGAATAGGTATCTTGTAAGAAAAGAATCAAATATTTCATGGAAGTAAGAACCCGTTTCATGATGAATCCAAGCGAGTATCGAACTCAGTACCACGGACAACGAAGGAAACATCTTAGCAACTTGTCCGCACCTTTACTATTTATTAGACGGTGTGCTATTTTCAAGAAAATTTTCTGTGATTCTTACCCCCATACTCCTTGGTAGAGTCTTGCTTGAAGTGAAATCACCCCCATACCACAACAGGACCGCTACAACCTCCCGGTTTTACAATAGTGAGACACCTGTTCAGTTGTACACAGCTTTACATTCATACACATTCAGATTTTATTCCTAAAACCCAGACACCCCCCCCCCCCAAAAAAAAAAATAACTGCTTGGGCCTAGGTGGGCTTTTTTTTTATTTAAAAAAATACCTTTATGATATTTCAAATTCTGTGCCTAAATCATCGACTTTTTATTGTTTTAACAAAAACTCTCTTCATTTTTGCTTAAATATTTCCTTTCCGTTACAGGCACTGCTATAAACGTCTAGAGACAGCCAACAATCCTAAAGGGGTGTAGAAAATGCACATGTCACTATTCCATTAAATACGCAGTCTAGTTTATGAAGATTACTCCATGTGGATAAATACTAATTGTGACACTTCGCGTTATAAATGATACGCATTTTGCAACAAAAACACGGGCAGTATCTCGAGAGAGGCAAAAGGGTTTAGGTAAAGTCATTCTCGGTATTTTTTCTTTTTGTAATTATAATTGATGCAAATCACTTTCGCGCTAAACCACAAAGACATACACCACTATTTATCGCTAACAAACATGTACATGTTGATTTCTTGAACATTAATCTTGTGTGCCGAACCGCTTTTATGGACCATGAAGCTAATTTCAAATCATTCTACGTTTGTAGGATTTGTCTATAAACAAGAAAGTAAGGAAATTTGTGGGGGTCATTGAGTAGCAACATTTTGATCTTCATTTTTTAAGTATATGTATTATTATAGTGTATCTTTTTCACTGCAGTAGATAGTGGGTACACATCAAAGGTGCCGTGGTGACCAGTTCAGTATGTACCGAGTGATTAGCTTTCGTTAAATTTTCTAGTGGCAAGTAATAATGAAGTATGTTTTATTTCGTATCACTTAATGTCATCCTTGTACCTTGCATATATCTGTAAATAGTTTTGTGTAATGATATTATTGAATTAAGGTATTTCGTTCATTGCAGCCAGAAAGAAAATACAAGACACTGAAGATGAAGTAATACTCAAAGACGATGGTGGCTTTGAGATTGATGCAGAAGTACTTCAAACTTATGTGCATTAAAGTAATTCGTGCGTAGAAATCGTTAACAAATCTGAGTTGGTAAAACAACGTACAATAATTGGTGTTAGAACTGCGTAATGTTAGTGAGATTTATTCAGCCTGTAACAACAGCGAATTATGAACAATGTCATCAGTATGTGGTGATGATGTGTATGCGTCTGGATCACACACTAGAGCATTTGTCTCCAAATTCAGATGAAAAACAACTCCGTTAGAATAACTTTATTTGTTGTGAAGAATTGACTAACGCTATAAGGAAAAAGACCAGGAGGAAAGGAAATAGTAAACTGCTACAAAGAATATAAGGTTCTCACCGAAAAATTCAGAAAACGACTTGTGAATATTTTTGTGGAAATCATCACAAACGAATATGAGTTTCATCCTACAACACCAAAGAAAGCTGAGTATGCCAAAGCAACGGGGAATATTTTTCATTGATTAAAGGATCCATCAAAAACTTACGGTCACGTACGTACATTTTTTTGTTTTTGTGTGTTATTGCACAGAAAATATTTTTTTGTGGGTGAAACGCTGCTGTTAAAATCAATTACGGCATAGTCCATATCAATTCAGATAGGAAAGGGGTACCTTCATAGTCTCAGATGTTATTGAATTAAACATGTTAAAATTCAAGACAAATTAAGATTTGTTTTTAGTGTTTTCTCGAAAAACCAAAAATCTAGCCCGAGCTACATACCGCAAAATATGGCAACCTCAGGTGCCATTCCTCACATGCGATTTTCGACAAATTTTTAAAATGCTGATATTCCTGGAAATGTTGAAGATATTTTTTCCTCTTGGTTTAATTTGAAATATAATAATTTACTGATTACAAATGATAACCTGCGTTTGGAAAAGTTTCCATCTTCCCGTGTTATAGCCTTTCGAAATTTTTTTTTGAAAAAAAAAAAAAAAAAAAAAAAAAGAGTTCAAAAGAGAGAATCCCAAAAATTTTAATTTTTTAACGGTTGTTCAGTGCCATAGAAATCTACATGATCGGATAAAGAGAAATTCCTCTTCGGAGTTTAACAGGTTTTATAAAGAATGGAAAATTTTGCCAAACATCATACCAATTTCCATTACCATATTCGCACATTAGTAGTGTCATGGAATCAAAATCTAGTCATATTTGACATAGCATTTTAACTCTGCATATTCTGGACTTTCTTCGAACCTTCCAAATCATGAAAGGTCTTCTAAAACATTCTGGACCCTTTCACATAATTCCAGAATGTAACCACATTCTGGAATCAACCAGATAACTCTACCTAGCATATAAAAGGAAGAAGACATGATTTCACTATTCAGTTGTGATCAGATGGACAGAGAGCAGTTCATTTACTTTGTGGTCAAACAGTACCTAGGCATTTATGAAGATCTGCTGATTGTTGAGTTGTTGGTGTTCTGTGGAAAGACCTGAGTTTGAATTGTCTTCTGACAGGGACCACAGGAGAGTGAAGTGTGCTGACTATTTGCATATCCATGAAAGAATAGTATACTGTATATATGACTAGCCGAATAGAGAAATCTTCAGGTTAGGAATAACAGGGCTCATTTCAAGACTACATCAAAGTCAAGATGTTTCCTGTGATGTCTTTCTGTGTTCTACATGCTTTGACAGAATATCAACACTGACACCAACTGAACATAAAGCTTCCCATGTTGTGGATGATGAAAATTTCGTATCTGCAGCAAAAGATTTACATTCCCTGGATCAGTCACCTACAGGCGTTGGTGTTAGTTCTGTTAAGAACTCATGGTCTGTCAAGTCCAATCGTAAGCTATTTGCATCAAGAAAACACTGTGAAGATAGTGTGTACATTAAATCAAAACTGACAAAACTCTTCAAACTAGAACTTCCAATGGAGTGGATACACAGTGCTACTGGTCATGCAAAGGGGCTTTGTGATGGCGTAGCCTGCACAGAGTGCACAGTAGTGGTATGGTTTGGAATCCTAAATATAGTTTGAAATCCTAAATATGTTTCGGAACTTGCACACATATTTTGGAAGTTTTAATACATTCGAAAGTCTGCTGCTGTCCTTTATGCAAAATTAAAATGCCATGTTAAATATGGGTAGATTTTGATTTCATGAGACTACTATTTGGGAATATGGTAATGGAAGTTGGTTGAGAATGTATGGCAAAATTTTCATTTGTTAATAAAACCTGTTATACTCAAAAGTGGAAGTTCTTCTTTTCATGGTATGTACGAGTAGTATTATATAGTACAGATCAACACAAAGAAAAAAGCATTGTCTCTTTATGAACAAAACTGTTTTTAAAAAATAAAAAGGCTGTAACGTGAGAACTTGGATAAATTTTTCGAAACGCAGGGTATGATTTCAGTAAGTAAAATATTATTAATTCTGAATGAATATCTTTAACTGCTCCAGAGATATCACCATTTTAAAAATTTGCATGAATTCGCACGTGAGAAATTGCACTCGAGGTGTCATATTGGTCGGCCTGTAGCTCGGGTTAGATTTTTGGGGGGTTGGCACAAAACAAAAAATACGTGTTTCTTAATTTGTCCTAAATTTTAATATATGTTAAATTTAGAAACATCTGAGACTACGAAGTTAATATGTTTTCTTTGACTGCCTGAATTGATATAGGCTATTCGTTACAGAATTGCCAATGTAACTGCACTTGTCATCAGCTACCTGTGTTTTTTCCTTACTTTCACAAGTATTGAATAAAGAAAAAGAAGGGTCCCTCTACAGAATTTCAAGAGACAAGCCGTTCAGGGCTTCGTGCTACAGCGTTCTTTTTCTTTTTTCTTTGAAGACTTAACGTGTAACTTGAAATATGCTTTCCAATGTCTGTATTTAAAATTATTTTGAATTATTGGATCATCTAAATTGCTTTATGACATAAGTAAAACCTTACAGGGTGTCTGCAAGCCAAGGAACTAAAGGAAAAGTCAACGATTTTACATTCAGTCAATGGTTTGTCTTTTGCTTATAGCGAAAAAATGCTTCATTTTCATAGAATTAGTTCCTTCACTTTATTTAATTTTAATGTGAGCTCTGGAGCCTGGTTTTAATTGGTAAAATATAAATGTAATAGCTTTACTTATTTCTGTTAAAACCATAAAACTGTTTCAGCTTTGATTCAACCGGCCCATATTGATAGGGGATTATTTTAGACACCGAGTGCCTAACAAATCTTTCACCACCTTTATTTTCAAAAATAAACTCTCTGGGGCTAATGGGAGGTCTGTACGTTGAGATATTAAGG
The DNA here is from genome assembly GCF_964235325.1 of Thermobia domestica. NCBI lineage: Eukaryota > Metazoa > Arthropoda > Insecta > Zygentoma > Lepismatidae > Thermobia > Thermobia domestica. The sequence continues at coordinate 190,381,748 of NC_137456.1, forward strand.
ATTTATTTACAGTCAGCCTTAGAAATAAATAATTCTGAAAGACGCATATCCATGAGCAATCTCTCTTCAAACAATAATGAGGTGAAAATAGCATGGTTAAATAGCACGATAAAAATCGAGCCTGCGTAATGATGAACTGTCGGCTTAGAGTTTCTGTGTGCACGGTTCAACAGATGAACCTCCTATTAGCGCCAACGTGTTTCTTTTAAAATATCATAATTCAACGATATGCTTTAAAAATAGGGGGGTTCCATTTAAGAATTTCAAGTTACTTCGCCGTTGGAAAGAGCAACTTCCATAATCACTTGAAAAAATGGGACAATCTCCACAAAACAATTTTCGACAATTTTTCTTTTATCCTTTTTTTTTTTTTTTTTTTTTTTTTTTATGTTAGATTGCAGATTCTTGGATCAGTGCAAGCAATGTAATATGCTCAAGAATGGTATTTTTTTTTTATATAGAGGTTCAAGGGGAAGTCAAGGATTCTACTTTTCAAAATTCAGTTGACACCATGCTTTATTATTCACAGCGCTCAACAGTATTTTGCAGAATCTCATATTTTAGCATCCTGTATCTCCTGAAGTATGAACACCATTTTTAAAAAAATCATGTTACAGCAAGTCTTACATATACCATTCGCTGTATAAACAAAACAAAAAAAAAAAATAAATAAAAAATAAATAAATAAATAAAATAATAATAATAATAATAATAATAATAATAATAATAATAATAATAATAATAAAAATAAATAAATAAATAAACGAAATTCTGTTGAAGGACCTAAATAATTATTAAGATGTATATCTAATTGAGCTAATGTAGAGGTATTGAATGAACAGCTGTAACTGATTTTTTTTTTTTCATTCCTTTACTATACCTAGTGAACAAAGAAAATAACATTTTTTATGCGAATGAAGGATTGCTCAAACTAACATTAAGTAACCTGTTTCCGGAATAGCATTTCATAATTTGACTTGTGAAGAGATTTCATTTCGTTACGAATTATAGTAAACATACTTTATATGAGCTTGTAACAACTAACATCAATGAATAAGAGCGAAAATGCTCAACATCCAGTGTCTAGCCTTTCGAAGTCCTTCCAATTGGCTTTTTTTAGAATTTATTTTTTTATGGCCTTTAGGAATCTGTTTAAGGCCGGGATAGGGGAGAGGAAAGGAATCAGGAAGGTGTTAAGCAGGACTCATGTTGAATGTGAGTTCCCGGTATTTGCCTAGTGTGACTAAGGTAAAATCCTGGAAAAATCTCAGGATGGTCGGCTGCTGGGATTGAACCCAGGACTTCTCGATGCTAAGCCAAATTTATATCACTGAACCACGGCCACCCGGTTTACAGTTTTACAGAGTTCCATTTGTGAAGTCGATGTTACCATATGTGTAAATACCTTTTTTTATCCTTAACCATTTTACCATTACGTGGTATGTTGTGTATTTGTTACTTTCATCTTAAGAAAAATGCAACTGTTAGCCGAAAGCTTGGAAAATCTATTTGACGGAACAGATCTTAATCAACCAACATAGGTGTCAATAGCAAATGTTCCGTTATTTGGAAAATAAATGTGGACTGTAAAACAAATTTGGAATAATGTAGATGTGTAAACGATAATATTTAATTATATACGAGATATAAAGATATATATATATATATAAAGATATATATAAAGATAAGTAACATATATTGGGCCACTTGACATGGATCTACCGTAACCTTTTTGTCCGTTTCTTCTATTAAAACTACTCTTATTTTCCTTGACAGATATGTCAGGAATTTGAGGTAATGTTCCCTGGTCAAGGCAATAATTTCGTTCGAAAATATCCAGGTGTGCAGAATAGAATATTGGAGGTAGCAGCTTCTTACTTCAACGACAGTTAAGATAAGTCGTACTTTGGAAATGCGAATGAAAAACCAGGTAAATTGTAGATTTGTAACTGTTTTTAAATTTCTGTGATGCTGTACTTTTGGGGCTTAATTTGGTATTTTCATTTTTTATTCCCTTATGATGTATAGGTTACTTCTGTGTTTGTAGTGGAATTAATATTGACATCCTACACTCGATACTGAATTTTGAGCCGCGGTGGCTCAATTGGTAGAGCGGTCACCTCTGGTTCGTGAGGTTGTAGGATCGATCCCTGTTCATGCCATGTGGGATTTGTGGTGGACGAACACCGTCTACGTAGGTTGTTCAGAGTTCTCCCGTTTCCTCCCATTCTTCATTGCACCAATTTGTCATGTTATCACCTACCCTACCTGAGCGAAAGTTACATAAAGGCCTTCAAAAACTAAATTCAACTTCAGTTTTATGAAGAATTTGTACCTGCATCTGACTGTGTCAGTGATGGGGAGTTTGCTTTACATATATAACAATATTGTAACATAACTTGACGAACCATTATGCATTTTCTAGATCATATTAATGTTTACTTTTCAAGTATTTCCCAATTCAGCATTGCTATTATACGTTTTGCGAGTTAAAAGGTGAATAAAAGGTAGAATATTCTCCTTTGATTATCCTTACTAAATGGTTTCTCCATGACGCCAGCTTTGGAGGCTACTTCAGACGTTTTGCAGATTTTTATGTATATTCGAGAAACAGGTGCCATCTATTTAGTATATATAAAATATTAAAAAATAGTGTACTTGGCTTCATAAATGTAGACAAACCAACGAAAACCAGCGTTTCTAACGTATTTAATACTTATTACTTTTTGTAGCTAAGATTACATTGGTTCGTTACAAGAAATTGAGGGTAAAATATGTCGACTACTGCTGGAGTTTTTTTTTTTTTTTTTCGATTTCGTTGCACACTAAAACCAGTAATTCTGAACCATTGTACTCATTTTCCGCCCTTTATGATTTATAACTTTATTTTGTAGCTTTTCTTTCATTCTTCATGAACTTAATAGTACAAAGACCGTGATTACAATGAAGCAGCTTCAATGATTTAAACCAAACACTGAACATGTACTGTGACTGCGGTCTGTCGCACCAAATACACACATGTCTCTTAAAGCTCCACCATATTTTCTCCTGAATATTTTGGTTCTACCGATTATGTTGAGGCGTGTCTAAGGACCGAGATATTCCATACCCCCCCCCCCCCCCCTTTCATACACACACACTGTTAGAATGATCCTGCAATAAGTGTAGATAATGAGCATTTTGCATATCTTTTAACATTTACAATAATCAAACTATAAAACTTATCTCCTACAATACATATTTGTTTTCAAACCACAACAAACCCAGGGAAGAACCATATTAACTAACATAACATTAATTGAGACCACACAGCACCATGAAATTTTAGTAATTTCATGGCGCCCTGGGATGCTCAGGCAACTGACATGGATTGTTCAAATCAATTTATGCAAATTCATTATTACATTCCAATGCATGTTCTAAAATCTTTTCTTAACATTTTATGTAACTGTGTATATTATACTGTACACAGAAAACAGTATAACCTTCAGTTTTTAAGTATAACCTTTACTCAGCACACTTACAGCACTCATAATTTGTAATTGTTTCACAAATTCACTCCTTTACACTTAGCAAACTCTGCAAATTGTTACCAGTAAGAGGACACTCATAGGACTTGTATCTCTCCAAGTTAGATTTTATTTTTCAATTCCCCCACCAAAAATATTTAAGCTCAGAATGTCCAAAATTTCAGTGAGCTTATCTTGTTAAACTTTCTTTCGCTCTCACAAGGAAGGGTCACGCAGTGGCTCCGCTGAGATCCGAACGAGACAATTGTGTTTGCATTTGATATGTTATAACTAGACGAATCCCAAAGTTATACGTGCCACCGGGCGGAATGTCGTGAGTTACAACATATATTGTAATATAAAAGCTACAAAGCTGGCAGAATAGTTTGAACCGAGTCATTTGTTCGGAAACGGTTGGGTGAATGGAAAACTCGGACAATACGTGTGACATAATTTTCAAGAACACACTTTTTCGGATAAAAAAGTTTGCCCCAGGGTCCTCGCAGGGTCCCAGAAGGGGTCCAACTCAAAATTTGTTAAATTGCAAGGGGGGTTAAGTGGCACATCATTTGAAAGCTGTTGTAAAATGAAAGAATATGCAGCAAGTCTCGACTCTCTACGACAACCCTGTGCAAAATGGCGGGGGGTCAAAATGTAAACAAAAAGTTAATTGAAAAGTCCATGGTCACCCCTATAAATCGGAAACGGTGAGACAATTATGAAAATAGGAAAGGGAGTGTGGCATTATTTTCAAAGTACAACAATTTAAGTTAAAGCGTCTTGTCCCAGGGTGCCCATAGGGTCCCAGGTGGGGTTCAACTAAAAAGTTTCAAATTGTAAGATAGGTTAAGAAGCTCATCGTTTGCAAGATCTTGTTAAATGAAAGTAGATGGAGCAAGTCTTGACTTTCTACGACAACCCTGTCCAAAAATGCGGCGGGTCAAAATGTAAACAAAAGCTTAATTGAAAAAGTATGGCCACCTTGAATCCAAGATGGCCGATTAAAACCTATGTCATTCATAACAGTACAAATCTAAATCTCTATTTTCCTCTATTTCGTATTTAGAAATAATAGGAAGACTAAAGAACAATTGAATTTCGATTCACTTCAACAATTATTTCATTCGGTAACAACACACATATGTTTTGTTCTTAATGCACATTCGTCACGGTTCTCTCAACTCGGACTTCCTACTCATAAATGCTAAACAAAAGTTGAATACCTTCGGGTATTTTTCTAATTTTGTCATACGTAGTTCATACAGAAAGAACTTGCTGCACCAGTAGGTTGGGGATCTATTGTAACGTATTCGTGATGGTTACATTTGTATATCATTCGCCGGTTTGATCGCAATATTTCAAGCAATACCAAATAAAAAAATAAAAAAAAAAAAAAAAAAACATTTGCAAGATTAGCGAGTAGTACCAAACATGTGTAAATTATTTCAGTACATCGAGCCTCGTCAAACTTTGTTAGTTTGGTCACGGTATTCCAAGAAATAACATATTTATATACAAACTCATTTTTCACGCTGGCAGCCATATTGGATTACAGATTATACTCTTTCATATTTTGTGGATATCTGCTATTAACCATAAACGTTGGTTTCTCCAACACCAGTAATGTGAGCTGGATATGCGTTCGATACATAGTGCGGCATTTTGAACTCAAGATGTCGCGTTTTTGAACATTTTGCATATTTTAGTCACTTACTAATCAACATTAATGCCAAATTTGTTTTCCTAGCTTCAGCAGTTTGGTATGCTTATCCTTTTGTTATAGGTTTTAAGCGGCCAACTTGGATTCAAGGTGGCCATAGATTTTCAATTAAGCTTTTGTTTACGTTTTGACTCACCGCAATTTTGGACATGGTTGTTGTAGAAAGTCAAGACTTGCTCCATCTACTTTCATTTAACAAGATCTTGCAAACGATGAGCTTCTTAACCTCTCTTACCATTTGAAACTTTTTAGTTGGACCCCACCTGGGACTCTGTGGGCACCCTGGGACAAGACGCTTTAACTTAAATTGTTGTACTTTGAAAATAATGTCATACTTCCTTTCCTGTTTTCACATTTGTCTCACCGTTTCCAATTTATAGGGGTGACTATGGACTTTTCAATTAAGTTTTTGTTTACACTTTGACCCTCCGCCATTTTGCACAGGGTTGTTATAGAGAGTCGAGACTTGCTGCATTTTCTTTCATTTTACAACAGCTTTCAAATGATGTGCCACTTAACACCATTTGCTATTTGAAAATTTTGAATTGGACCCCGTCTAGGACCCTGCGTGGGACCCTGGGACAAAGTTTTTCAGCCCAAAAAGTTTGCCGTTGAAAATGATGGGATATGTGTTGGCCAAGTTTTCCTCTTATCCAACCGTTTCCGAACAAATGACTTAATTCAAACTATTCTGCCAGGTAATTTTTTTTATAGTTCTTACATTGCAAATTTTGTTGTAACTCATAATATTCCGCCCGGTGACACGTATAACTTTGGGATTCATCTAGTTATAACATATCAAATGCAAACATAATTGTCTCGTTCGGATCTCAGCGGAGCCACTGCGTGACCCTTCCTTGTCAGATTTTCACAATTATGAGTAAAAAAAAAAAAACCGAAAAGTAACGAAAATCCGTTGTACATTTAATATATCTGAATTAGATATAAAAAATATACCTTTATAGACAAGAAACGTATCATCCATCTCAGGGATAGTGAATTCTAGTTAGCAGCTGGGAACTTCAGGAGCTTTCAGTATTTATTGTACGATTGACTGAATTTGTTCTGTTCAGATTGAAATGTTTCATTTGGTTTCGAATCAAACCTTTTTGTTTTACGTTTTTAGAGATTTTATAAATGTTTTTATTTTTAACCTATTATATATTTTTACGAGTAGCTAGTCGTTACCGTTGTAGTTTGAGAGACTGAAACGTATTCTAATTCGTGATGTTTTACATTACAGAGTGGAACAAGAGTATTGAGGCTCTAATATGTTTTGTGCGACTACTACCAGCTATGGCTTAGGGAAGAAGACAGGAATCGAGAGTTCTCGTAAACTTACTTCAACACCGTGCTTTTCAATTTCATAGGGTAAGCTTAACATTTATCTCATAATCTTGTACATTCTAGTCAACCATGGCTAACCAATTAACCTTGTAACTAACATTCGCTGTGTGCCCTCGAGAGGTCCTGGGTTCTCTTTTAGGGGCCTTTCATTCTGACTGATGTTTTTGCTAAGTCAAACTAGGCAAATGCTTGCAAATGGATGGCACCTGCAACATAGGCCCTGGCGAACACCGTCCCGAATCCTTTCTCTTCCCATCTCTTGGCCTGAATCTTAGGTGCTTAAAGGCCACAAATAAAGTTCGAAATGAAATTCATAATTCGTAAGTTATAGAAATATCCTACATACCTTTTGTGTTTATTCTTGTTTCAGCCTTTATTATATGATTGTATATATATATATATATATATATAACGATTCACCGCTGGAAGCGTCTTTAGAAGAAAACATTACGAAGCAGCCAGTATTAGTTACCGAGCAACATTTATATCGAAGTGGCCAATTATCTTCTGGATATCGGCTTTAATGTTGACAGAATATCTTCGTTCGATCAATTGTTTAAAATTCACTTTGTTTTGAACTGTGAATTCCATACAACTCTGCAAAAGTTTTTTAACTTCGTTGCAAGCTTCTATAAACTGCCAAATGTACAAACAACACCGCGAATGAGAGAAGTTGAAAGTTTACTTGAACAACGTGAAACTGACAAAGTGTGATACTTTGTTTCAGGGAAAAAAGTTTAATGCTAGAAGTATATGTAAAGTTCTAATTAGTGTGAACTGAAGTTCTAATTAGTGTGAATTAAAGTGTACCCAAAGAGAGAACTGAATGTAGTTCTTGTATAGATGATATGTTATTTTTTAACTACAATGCATCTTTGGTACAATGTTTAGAACACTGTTCACCCTAGTTGTTACTTTATCACACAATGTTATGTTATTCAGGGCTCCTAGCTGTCCTATTTTCCTATTTTTTCCTATATTTTGAAGATTTGTGTATATTTGTCCTGTATTTTAGGCTTGTCCTTTATTTCCTATATTTTTCAGTGATTGAATTATTAAAAATACAAGCCAAGGCAGTTCCAGTGATAATTTAAATTGCTACATATTAGCAGTATGTTAAATGTTCTTAGCAATTTTTTCTGAGGACTAGTCACTAATTCTCACTATTTTTTTAAATTTGCTTTTTCCTATCCTCCCATGCCCACTCTTTTTTTTTTTTTTTTTTTTTTGTTTTCTATGTGCTTATTCTTCCCAATAAAGCTTAACTGAGGAACCTTGCCATGCTCCAGTTTCTTATAACGCAAGCTGTATTAGCACTTTCTTTCAGCAATGTGTGCAGCAGTATTGGCTAGGCATGGAGGTCTGTTGGTATTCATCATCATGTTCCAACACCTTCCAATATTGCTGTACACAATATGCAGGCTTTCAACACGCGTCCTGGAAAAGCTGGAAATAAAAGTGTGTTGTGGAAACAACCTGGAAATTCACTGAAAGCAAAAAATGGTGAAAATCCTGGAAATTATTTATGGACTGGAAATATCCTGAAATTTATATTGTATAACAGTTGCTAGAAGTGTATATATAATTTGCACAGTTATGATGAATGAAATGCTGCCACATTATTTATTTCAGAGGGAAATACGTTGATCAAATAATTCAATGTTTAATTAGATTCAAATATTTCATTAAAGAGAAATAAGTTATCAATCTTCTTTTATCATTAGAAAGATACGAAGTAATGAAAAATAATGTCAAAATAAAGTTCATCTGTAAATAATAATAATAATAATAATAATAATAATAATAATAAAACTAGAGGGATAGTACGGAGATAGAGAAATAGTTAATATTTTTGCGTGCATTAACTGAATTTACGTATTCAAAATTATGTATGAATAATGACATGTAAAAAGATTTAAATGCCATGGCAATCCTATAAATAAGAGTTAGCTGTTTCTTTTGCTTCTGAGGTAGTGCAAATATATTCTGAATTCTAACAATATTGGAGCTGCATTCTTTAGTGTTTTTTTACTATTTTCAATGCCTTGTTCAAATTCTGTTGTTTGCACAAAAATCATAAAAACAAAAGAAAAAGTAACGTGAAAACAGTAATTCAGAATATATGGGGGAACTGGTATCCTTAAAGAAATAATACTTCCAGTTGCATTACTAATTTGTGTTTGTTCATTGTAGTCAAAATTGTTGGTATTCCGGATAATCTCCAATGAATACTGGAAAAGTCTTGGAAGGTTGGCGTAGTGAAGGGTGGCCTTTTCTTACAATACATTTATATTTTTTTCTGTGTTTCAGAGCATAGTATTGTATTGTAGAAACCAAACTGTCCTATTTTATAAACCAAACTGTCCTATATTTTTTCAATGTCCTGCTGGGAGGTCTGATTATTGATATATATGTAGGCGATCACCAAAAAATGTGAGTGACCGTGTGCATCATTTAAAAATTCAACATGCTTTGTACGAAGGATTAAGACTGCAGTTACATTGCCCAAATGTTCATTGTCCAATTATTTTGACTACTTTCAGTGGTTTCCGAAGACAGTGCTTAAAAGTGTGAACAGAAATGATTATCGTGTAACAGATTTAATTTCACGCATTTTGCATGACAGTTGCAAAAACAATCGCATAGCTAATTACTCCCTCTGTTCCTCAAGTCCACACAACATCGGCGATGTGGCTGTGTCTGAATATGACGTGCACAACATGATAGTTTTATCTCAAAATTAAATTCTTTAGGCCTTCCTTTAAGCTCGATAGATTGTATTATTCAAGGTACTTCCGAAATATTAGAACCTGTAGTAAATGATATTAAATTGTACGTAATGAGAAATATTTCTCCTAACCATGCCAGTGAGATCTGCAGTAAACTGCAAATGCTTCAAACTCGTTTACAAGAGGTTGGCACTTCATACAAACGTAGGAAACTTTCATCACGATAATCTTGCATGGTATTGCCGTGTGAATTGAGCATATCTACTCGGTTTGATGGCACATGGGGCAAATCTCAGGGTGTATATAATCAAACCCAAGTAACTTCTACATTCATGTATGTACGTATTTTAAACAGTAGAAGGATGTTAATGAATAATATATCTATGCAGCGTCATATAATGACAGAGAGGCAAACAGGTAACACTTTAATGTCAGACTTTTGTGATGGCTCTCATTTTAGAAACAATTCTTTAGGAGTAAATAATGAAGTATTTCTACAGATTCAACTATATTACAGTGAGTTCGAGACAGTAAACCCTCTTGGTAGCAAAATATGTATTCATAAACGTGGTGAGATATATTTCATACTTCGTAATCTACCACCATATTTCAACTCATCTCTCAAAAACTTCACCTGGTAGCTTTGTTCCACGCTATTGATATCAAAAGAGTGGATTTGAATGAAATTTTGAAGCCTATTATTCATGATATCAAAAGAGTGAATTTGAATGAAATTTTGAAGCCTATTATTCATGATATCAAACAACTAGAGTCTGATAGTATTTCTGTGAACTTTCTTCTAGGTCAAAGAGTAATTCGATGAACTATCGTGGCCTTCTCTCATGACAACCTTGCAGCTAACACATTGAGCAGAATGACTGAATCATTTCCCGGCCTGTATATAGAAGGGTCAGAGTATTCATTTTCTGTAATTATTCAGTTGCAAAAATGAAACATGAATTTTTATATTTGTTGGACCAAAAGCTTAGGTATTTGTATTTGTATTTGTACTTATCTGCATCCTTTTGATTATACAGAGTATAATATGGGACTTGTCATGAAGTCGATATAATAAGTATTAAATATATATGGATGTTACTTATACATTAAAGTAATTACAAATTTGTTGAATACAAGTTTTCCAGTAAACTCTAAATAAATATTGAGTACTGTACTTCCACCATATGCTACCTGGACATTGAATATGAAATTTTGATACCTGCAGTTTGTAGAATCTATCATAGTATTCTCGAGAAACCTGTATAAACTGATGGAACTATTTACTTTCCTTTCTTATTTTAATTTAACTATTGTTAAGATATTCGTCTGCTGAATAAAAGCAATGTTGCATAAGGTAATTGTAAAGTTCTTTTTCAAAACGAGTTTCTGAATTTATATTTTTTAATTTCCCTTGGTAACTTGTTATACATAAGAATGCCAACATATTTAGCACCTTTCTCATAAATACATGTATTGTGGGCTTTAAGGAAAAATTCTCTTTATTTCTGGTGTTGTACTCGTGCTGATTGCTATGTCGAGTAAGGACATGGCCTAAATTTTTCTTTACAAATAACAGCAGATGGAAAATGTACAGAGAAGGTAACGGCAGTATATTGAGTTTTTTAAATATTGGCCTACAATGCTCATTATATTTTGATTTGGTAATTATTCTTACAATCCTTTTTTGTAACCTGAATATTGCTTTACTTCTACATGTATTTCCCCCAAAAATAATTCCATAACTCAATGTCGATTGAAACAGACTAACATAAATTACTTTGAGAGTAGAAAGGTTTAATACGTTAGGAAGTATTTTAATTGCATAGCACACTTGACTTAGCTTCCCGGTAAGTGACAGTATATGATCATCCCATGTAAGGGTGTCTGATATGTATAATCCCAAAAACTTAACCTTTGATGAATTTTGTATTACTGTATTGTTAAGCATGGTATTTGCAAGATTTGGTTGTTTATTTTGGGTGTGGTAGAAATTTACACTTATTGTTTTCTACAAATTTAATTTGAGTTTATTTTGAGAAAACCAATTTGAAAGTTCATTAGTTGTAGTTTATATTTTAGTTTCGATATGAGGTTTATCTTTGTCAGTAATAAGAAAATTAGTGTCACCTGCAAATAACGTTGTTTTTGCTTGATGTAGGTTGCATGGGAGATCATTTATGTCTATTTAGAATAGTATAGGATCTAAGACAGACCCTTGAGGTACATCGCATGAGTTTATTTGATATTTGGATATGTATTTCGATGATAAATTACTCCCTGTACTTTCCGAATGATTATTTGCACTACCTGTTTACGATTTTCTAGATATGATTTAAACCAGTGATTTGCTAGTCCCCTTACACCATTGTCGTCCAGCTTTTGAACGAGTTCTTTACGTGGTACCTTTTTGAATATTGGTGTAATTTTCGCTGTTTTCAGAATATCAGGAAATATCCCGGAACAGAGAGATAAGTTTATTAAATAGCATAAAGGGTCTGCAATGTATTTTGCATTTTGTTTAATTAATGCTGGTGGTATTTTATCTACTCCTACTGACCATTTATTTTTTAGTTTATATATTATCTTTTGAACTTCTTGGGTATTTACTCGACTAAGAAACATTGATTTATTTCTATAGAAGTTACTTGATTTTGTGACAGATGTTTGTGGATATGTATTGTACCGTTGCGCAATGTGTGTATAATAATCATTAAAGATGTTTGCAATTTCCTCTGGGTTTTTTTATTAATCTATTGTTGACGTTAAGTTCTATGTTTGACTAAATTTTGTTGTGCTGTTTTGATCCTAATTCTTGTTGCACCAAATACCAGAGTGTATTAGATTTATTTTCTGAACAGTGAATTAATTTCTCATTGTAAAATCGCTTAGCTGTCTTTAATGTCTTGTTATATATTTTTTTATATCTCACATAATAATCCACGAATTCTTTGATGAGTAATCGCTTTTTCTTGTCTATATGCATTTGTCTCAGTTTGTTACTTGATATTTTTATGCCCTATGTCACTCACGGTTTTCTCTTTTTGTGAACGGTTATTTTTTATTTTCTTGGTCGGAGTTGCTTGCTCAAAATAGTGCTTATATATTGTTATAAATGATTCCCACGCTTCATTTGGTGGGGTTAGTGTATAAATTTTGTTCCAATTTTCTTTACTTAGTAAATAATTCATATAACAAACGTTTTCATCTGTATAACTTCTCTTATATATGTACTGAGCCCCGTGTTCTGTTTCAGATTTTGCGTGTAGGGTTTTAATGGAATGTGTTGTGCTAGATGATCTGAGAATCCACTATTTAATTTAGAATGACTTGGTGTTTTGTGTTTTTGTGTTTTTTTGTTATTCTGGTTGGTTCCCTTACTAACGGTTCAATATTAAATATTTCAAGAAATAATTTAAGATCCAGGTTTTCTACAAGTTTAAGAAAATCAATATTTAGGTCACTTATTATAACCGTAGATTTCTTCATTTTTATAAAGAAATCCAGAACAACTGTCATGTTATTAACAAACAAATGAAATTTACTGTCTGGTGTCCTATATACGCACAAAATTATAAAACTATAATCAACTATTTCTATAATACTGAGTTCAAAATGTTTCTCTATATTCAAAGACTACAAATTTGACGATACCTTCGTTTTCAAACCATCTTTTACATAAATACAAGAACCCCCTATTTAATCCCATATTCCAATTTCCATATTTAATCTACAGTAACTAGCTACCAAATGAAAGTTTGGGAAATTGAAACATTTTAAATTTTCCCCTTTTTGCCAGTGTTTTGTTATGCAAGTTACGTCTACATTATTTAGGTTTTCTTGCAGTAAGAACTCTAACACTTTTTTTTTTTTTTTTTTCAAAATTTAACCCTTGTACATTTTGGTGCTAAATATTTATTTTCTTCGATGTTTGCCCATCTGCTTTTGATTCTTTTAACTCACCTAGTTTCATCCTATCATTTATATCCATAAAATATCACCCTCTTGCTTTTTTGGCTTGTTTCTACAAGAACGCGATTTTACGGCTACAGTATCACTTACATTACCTGCTTTTTCAAGAAAAGTGCTGGATTGTAGTCTTGTCACATACTACAAGAATATAGCGGAAAAAAATGGGGCCCAGTTTGCTTCCCTCTAACCGAATTTCCTAACCCGAAACTCTTTCTAAGTGGCATAGTGTGGGATTCCCAGTAACGGTTACATACTGTGTGGTAAGAGCATACGTAAACGATTATAGGAGTGTAACCTCCCTATACATCGTAACAAGTTTGGTGGGTTTGTGCCGTGTAAAAACGGTAAAAATCGTAACAATTTTATATGCACACTGTTTCATACTTTGTTTATGGAGTAGATTTTACCAAGATAATTGTACCTGGCAACCTTACACATCTACTTTCGATTTGGACAATCTATCAATGCTCTCGTTTTCCTTATTCTACTTTTCCCTGCCTGTTGCTCTAAACTTCCCAAAGTCTGAGGAATATATAATTGCAGATGAAACTGTTCGAAAATACTGCATTTTTTATACGAGGTGATCTCGGGCATAGTAGAAATGAATCTCTAAACATCCCTGGCGCTTGGAATCATAATCTTGAGCGTATGAATCCTACTAAAGTTTTCTTCAGTGTAGACGTGCTTTGAAGTCGGAATATAGATTTAGCGCACTCAACGCATAAGATATTTTGGTGTACACAGAATGTCTTGTTGGCGTCATTCCATGTTTCAGACAGAGTGTTCTGGAAATACTACTTACCAACTACTTAAAGCCACCACCATGAGCTGGCAGCTTCATTATGCGCACAAACGAACACACAACCTCACTTTACCATTTCGCAGCGAGCTCCACAAATGGAGAGAAACATACAGGACGAAATATGTCCACACTTCTCTTTGCTGGTGAGATCATTCGCTAGTATTTTCTTGATCCTTTTAAGTCTATTAACCGTCTATTTATCCTCCCTGAACAAAGTTCTAGATGAAAGATCAAAGCACGAAAGCTCAAGGATTATTAAGCAATCAAATTTGAAGTGAGTGAGTGAAAAAAATATTATTATTTCTTACCTATGTAAGCGCACATAAATAGTGGTGTACACTGACTTTTCTTTAGTCGTTTACTTTCAGGTGGAAGCTCTAAATCTACCCCTTCAATATTCTGGACGAATAAGTCTTCCGGTAGAATTCTTTCTTTTTGAACTCCGGACGGTGCTATATAAATTTTATTTCTGAAAGAAACAAATATCTTGGTTAAAGACTAAAGATCTCTAGTTCACATCCTTCATGAAGAATCAAAACAAAACGAAAAGCTACACGATACTAAGATACACATATGTACTATCTTACTGATATTATATAGTTACGAAAGAGTACATAATCACAGAAAATCAACAATACGTTTACACAGCAACAAATATATTTCCTGTTTCTTAATTAGGGCCAATGAACTTTTAGCCTTACGTTGATCAAACCACAGGAACATGTTAAGACAATGGTTAAACTAGCTCGCGTGTTGAAACTTGATACGCGTAATATTTTCCCTACTTCTGTTTTATTACAACACTACAACCAAACTTGTTGTACCGTACCACGAGATTGGAATCTTTTTTGTATAGTCATTCTAAAAAATTAAAAAAGAAAACAAATGTGTAATTTCACAGCTAAAAGCTTATTTTGATTCGTTTATTATAGAAGTTTAAACATGGATATCTATTTTACATAGGCATTTGCATTTTCATACTCGCGTGACCTCTACGTGTGTAGCGTATAGTATGTACAGTGGGAGGGTATGCTGGATCCTGACTACCCTCTCCATATACTAATTATCTCTCTCACAATATATCTAGCATGTAAGTAGTCCAAATTGGAGGTGTAGTAAAGGATGTGTCTCGAGTCTGAGCTTCTACAAAAACTGTGGTATTGATTTCCAGCACCTTACCGAAAGGAATAAGCCTCAAGTAACGACCTGCCAAGAACTATTATATTTATTTTCACTAACATTAAGATTAGGATTAGATTTCTGGACTTTCGGAATCCATGGCCATTTAGGCCCGTCACGTAATGAGGGATGACGGCCCTTGACAATCACACTATCCGAGGAAAGGGAATGAATAAAGGATTGGAGAAGAAAGGAAGCGGCCTGGGACCTGTATGTTAGATACCACCCCGGCATTTGCCTAGTGTGAACGAGGAACATCTGATTCGGAATGGCTGGAATAACAATGCTTTTACACTTTTTCGACCGAGTATCCCCACCCGGAATCGAATCCGTGACCCTCGCACCAAAGAGGAGAACAATAGCAACTACTATTAACTGAAAGCACAACTCATATGAAAATAATTTAGAGGCTACTCATCAAACTCTAAATGTGTCTGCGTAATTTAATCCTCGATATATGTATCATGCAAAGTTAATGTTACAACAACCAGTATATCTCATATCCAACCTTTAACAACATCTGCGATACCCATTTGCAGTAGTATAAGGGTCATTTCAGAAGTTCTCTACACTGAAAGATATTAAAGAACTAAATAATTTATTGTACAAAATACATTTACAGTCCTTCAATATAATCTCTATTCTTGCTTATGACAGCTTTCACCATTTTGGTATATTCTGTATTCCGGATAGGGCAACTTCATTATTGAGCTGTCTGATCACAAGGGTCACCTCACTGAAAGCTTCGTCAATTGTACGAAACGTTTTCCACGAAGTGGTTCCTTCAAATTGGGAAACAAATCAAAGCCTGGTGAGCTCAAATCAGGACTATATGGTGAGTGGGGAAGTAATTCTCATCCATAATTGTCGAGTGTTTCCCTCATTTGTAGGCCAGTATGCGGTCTTGCATTATCGTGCAAAAAGAGAACACCAGCTGCAAGCATGTCAGACCTTCTCTGACAAATTTTCGGACGCAAAACATTTAGCAGAAACAACTTGTAGTATGCGCCTGTTACAGCATATACTTTATTTGTAGCTATTAATTCATTCATATCATTATGAGTTTAACCTTTGATTGATGGTGGCTGTGATTAAAATTAAACTATTAAATAGTACTATGAGTAATTTTAATAACGCAGCATAATGGATAATTAGCTGGATGATGATGCCTAACTGTATATGTTGATATGTGATCCTAATGTATTATTACTAAATTCGGCTTTCGACAGAAGATAACTTGATAGATATAATAACAATAATATAAGAATAAATATTGAAAATAAATATAATGATATATGATATGTTAATAATAATAATAATAATGTGTACATTTATGAAAAGGCTGATAAAAAAGTAACTGAATTGATCTCCAATAAAATATATCTACATATATGTATACCAGTACGTTGTTTATTGAATAATATATCATCCAGGAAATATTAAGAGGAATCATAGGCTGCATGTAAGTCTGATATGGACACTAGATCCTATACTGTGGAATTCTCCATCGACATGCAGAACCTAAATTATGAGAAAATATGAAATGTAATAACCCTTCTACCGAGTAGTGGAAGTGGAATAGTACAGTTTTGTTTTCTCGTGGCGAAGAAAGAAAGAACTGAAGTGGTTCTGAAACAATACGCTGCATGAACTGGACATTTTATATCATTGTGTATGAGGTCTTCGTAGTTGACAGTGCATTTCGTTGTGCTCTGAATCTGAGGTAAATGGATGTATTTGAATTGAACTTTATTTAAGGCTTAATATTTACCTTGTTCTGTTAATTATTAATTTCTTACTTGCCGTTTGAGCTAACGTAACTTTATATAATATATTCAAACACTACAAATACAAAATACAGGAGACATGAAGCAAAAATATGAGGAAATTTAAACTTATATACAATTAACTAGCGAACTATTGCGGTAAGCTTTAAAATATTTTCTCCAAATGTAGCTAATAACGAGTTTTCCGGTTTCATTTTCTTCTTTCGTTACTCCTAATTCGTAGTACACATCATCATCCTTAAATACGGTTAAAAACCAAAACAGTTCCTTTAAAAAACTCGAGTTACATCTCTTTAATTATAACATCTCAAACGGAAAATCTTGGCCGAGTTACTCTCTTTCCACAGGTTGTCATAATTCGTGTTTTGATCTATGCCAAGTGAGTTGGAACCACTGCGCTAAAGTGGACTGCTCTCTAAAGCTCAACGAGAGACAGAGAATCCAATCGGAACATTAAGCATCCCGAGAAATATTTTTGGGATGTCATGACGCAGATCCCGATTCTACTGTTGTAATGTACCATTACAACTATGTAATGTAATCTCCGCTCGGAGGGGCCCACTAATTTTATCACACACTGTACCACGCAAAATTTTTCCAAAACTGATTATAATTATACTCAGAATTAATGTGGAAACTCGGGATAATTTAGTAACGAGTATATTTTGGGGAGTAATATCTTTATTCGTACGTTATTTCATGATAATAGTTAGCATATGGGTATTTCAAATAGGGAAAAATTGAAACCATCATCTTAACGCTATATGAAAAACTAGGCCCGCTATTGGGCAGAAATTCTTGGAATAAACT
This sequence comes from Thermobia domestica, assembly GCF_964235325.1. Classification (NCBI taxonomy): domain Eukaryota; kingdom Metazoa; phylum Arthropoda; class Insecta; order Zygentoma; family Lepismatidae; genus Thermobia; species Thermobia domestica. Next base: position 190,399,600 of record NC_137456.1, read on the forward strand.
ACCAATCTAAATTTTGGCAGAATAATTTAGACCCCCTCGTCCTTCTTGAGATGCCCATATCCTTTCTGAAATCCGGTTTTATCCAGATTTTACCATTTTCTATTCGTTTCATATTGTCCACCGCCAAAACTCACTGCTGTGATTGGGACTATTTCCGGAACTATGGTATTAAGGAGCGAGAACCTTCATTCCAGACCCAGCGTTGATCAAGGACGCAGCATATAATTTCGTTGAGCGAAAGTTTTGGCTATTTGAAGAATTTAGCAGCAAAAACCCAGGTGAAATTAGTTCTTTTTCAAGTTAAGTCGTTGGAAGAGACTGGGAGCCTAAAATTATTAAATTTGTAAAGAGAAAATAGTCTGAAATTGCTAATTACAGAATGCTGCACGATAGACGCCATGTTTCCGATTGAACAATAACAGTGAATGGGAATAGTTCAAAAGTGTTGAAAGTTTAGTGCTGAAGATCCTTACGTTGTTTCGATAAAACAGTGATTTGAAACAGTTAAATTTCCTTTTCATCCCTCCTAAAGCTATTCCGGTTAGGGTTTTATAGGCCTGTCTTCATATAACTCGAATGTGCATGGAATATAAGTTAATTTCTTTTTACTAACATGGCGGTGCTGTAATGTGTAAAGTAGTTAGAGTAGCTTATATGATGTCAATGTAAACAAAAGATAAGGGGCTCCCATCTACTCCTGATTTGGACATCGTTCCAGTAAAAAATGGGTTGAACGAAATTCTTAGGAATTCTTTTCCTTACAGGAAGAGGGTCCCCTCTTCCATTGACAGCTGCACAGTTCCTTACTTAGGTAGTTAATTAAAGAACCATGAGCTAATCGGTAACAGGGTCACTTGGGCCCTGATTCATTTCAGTCACTTCCTTCCCAATATACAGAGCCGATTACTAATATGGTAGAACCTGGGTATTGTTTAATTTAATGGTGATTAAAGTATATAGTAACATGTATTAATCTTTGTGTTTTAGTTTATGTGGAATGTAGTAGCATATATATATATATGTGTGTGTAATGTAGTATTCTGACAGTGAAAGTGGTGTGTGAGTGAGAGTATGACATGTTTAAGTAGGGACAATGTATCATTTATTGCACGATTTTTCATACCTAGTTCGTGATAATAAGTATTTAAATTCAGTTGAAATCCATAGAAATTTCGAATAGTGATTTGGTGTACAAGGGCAAATTCAATCGTGCATAGGTTATTTAGATACTACTAACGCCATCTCCGTTGTGTTCCAGGAATTAGTGGTTTGTTGCTGCAAACAGTAACGATTTAGTCAACTGGAAAATGACTCTTTTTTTTTCTAAATAAATTATGCGTAAATATTATTTCTGGACTATATAAACGAACAGCTAGATAAATTGTCTCTAAATTAAGCTTTTCTCAAAATTACGACGCTCTGTATGGACCAGTAATTAAAATATTAACAAAAAAACGTTGGGTTTGCAGAAAGCCAGGATACATGGTTATTTTTCCGTTGTTGATTTCGATGCAAAATTTTTTCTTCTTTCTTTTATTCGTGCTGTAGAATAAACCTCATTGTTGCCATAAGAATAAAAATAAAAATGTATTTTAATTAATATTATCGTTGATAATATTGCTGTTCTTTGAACCTATATGTATTCCTAAACTGTGAAGTGGTATATAGTTTGGCTTTGGGTGAAAAAGTTCTGGGTTCGTGAGATGTTTCTGTGTATTGGTCAGTGCGCGCTTATTTTTGTAGTGGAGTATAAGGTGCAATTATATGGTATGACTACTTTAAACAGTCTTTAGTATATTTAAAGTATAGTGTGTCCATTAGTGAATCTTCGTTACAGAATGTTATAAAAATAAATAAGAGGTATATATATATATATATATAGGGTGTCTCAAAAGCCCCTTACCACCCCTATTAAAATCCAAATGGATGTACTTTCAGCGAATTTGATGTGGTAGGTGAACTTGAGGGTTAGGGGGACACTTTCTGGCGTAGGGTACGCGGACGGCCGCCATCTTGAATTTAACTTTTTTATTACAAACGCTACGTGGGTCATGTGATACATGACCATAGGCTAGAATTTCACCAGAAAACCGAATCTGAAGTCAAAATGTATTTATCATAATGTGGTAAACAGTTATCCAGAATTGCAGGGATGACTTTCGTATTACATAATGTGCTCAACATGTTGTCCATGCTGGGTAATGCACGTGTTCAGACGCTTCTCCCAATTGCTATGGACACGTATTAAGGTTTCTGAGGATATTTGTTCACAGGCAGCCATGATACGTTGTTCCAGATGGCGATTATCACGAATTTTCACAGCATACACCATAGCCTTCACATGTCCCCACAGGTAGAAGTCAAGGGGGGTTAAGTCGGGTGGTCGGGTAGGCCATTCCACTGGTTCACGTCGACCAATCCACGTCCCAGGGAATTGTTCATCCAGGAACTGACGCACCTGGATGCCATAATGGGGAGGTGCACCATCTTGTTGGAAGAACCTGGGGAAGGTACCATCCTCGGACATCAGAGCCGGCATTATGTTTTCCTGCAACAGCGCGAGGTATCGGTCTGCATTTAACGTTCCTGGAATGAAAATCGGACCGACGATCTTTGTTCCCCATATGCCTGCCCATACCATAGTTTTCCCTGCACCGGTCATTTTCGAGGGATCTGTCCACGCGGGGTTGTCACGGGACCAATAGCGCATGTTTTGAATATTGACCTCACCATTTACGTAGAAATGGGCTTCATCCGAAAAAAGTATCTGCACAGCGAACTGCGGATTTACCCTCAATTGCTCAATAGCCCACTCGCAAAACTGAACGCGACGATCGGGATCGTCCTCCGACAAATGTTGCTGCAATTGCATCTTATATGGATGCCACCTATACCTTTGGAGCACTCTGTGCACTGAACTGTGACTCACGGCACACTGCATTGCTAAACGACGTGTGCTTCGCTGCGGCGACTTCGAGAAGGAAGCCAGCACGGCAGTAGCTCCTTCTTCGTCCGTTTCTGTCCTTGGCCGTCCACTACGGGGTCTATCCACAACTGTTCCCGTTTCTTCGAATTTGGTCAATAACCGTGCCACTGCAACATGCGATACAGATGTTCGTTGTGGATGATGCACATCGAAATCGGCAGCCACAGCGCGGGCACTCCTCCCGCCCCATATTTTGATGATCTGGATGCGTTCGTCCCTCGTTAACGGCATGATTCACAACCTGCAAGACAAAAGAAACGCAGTCAAATCCACAACTTCAATTGTGGATAACTGTTTACCACATTATGATAAATGCATTTTGACTTCAGATTCGGTTTTCTGGTGAAATTCTAGCCTATGGTCATGTATCACATGACCCACGTAGCGTTTGTAATAGAAAAGTTAAATTCATGATGGCGGCACCAAGATGGCGGCCGTCTGCGTACCCTACGCCACAAAGTGTCCCCCTAATCCTCAAGTTCACCTACCACATCAAATTCGCTGAAAGTACATCCATTTGGATTTTAATAGGGGTGGTAAGGGACTTTTGAGACACCCTGTATATTAGAACGAATGCGAATGAATAATAGGACATTCCTGAATGTATGTGCTTACTGTATTTTTTTTTTTTTTTTTTTTGCCACGAGGTAAAGTAATGAGTATTTATGTATAATGATAAATATTTCGAGCACTGACCCCTACACTACAACTTCGCACGAGGAAGTAGGTGTGATTTACTGAACGGACTATTTTAGCACTTCGCAGTTCGGCGATCAGGAGTAATAGTATCTATTCGTTGAGAACCAAGTCTAGCGTTGTAAATAGCATCATATAACAAACAATTCGAGCTATTTTACAATTAATCACGAAAATATAATAGTTGTCTGAAAACTTGGTGCCGTTGAATTATATGCATTTGTTTTAAGGTTAACATGCAACGTTACATTTTTTTTCAAGTCACCTATTCCGACTAAGTTACCCTTGTTCGTAGAGGTGACGAAATGGATAGAGTAAAACAATTTCATAATTTAATTACAGTAAACTCTGGTATAGTGGTTTTCAAAGCAAAACCAAGTTCTCTTATCAGCAGTAAAACTGTCATATGGTTGTTAGCGGCCACGTGCGGTTTGTCAACCAGTTGGATGTTGCCGGTATTACAAAAGCTTAGCCACTTTCCCTGTCGCCAGGGAAAACAATGAAGTCTCGAACTATTCTTTCTAAGTGTTGCAAACCAATAAGCAGAGACATAAAACCAGAGTAACCATTTAAAATAGGGATAAAATACGTAAAAGTCATTCAACAAGTACTTTTCTCTCCTATTAATATATAATAATAATAATAATAATTATTATTATTATTATAATTATAATTATAATAATAATATGATAGTTTTTACGTCCGAGCCGTTTCGGGCTACTGTGCATTTTCGATAATGCTCGGAAAATAGAATAGATCCTGGACCGCACGTTCGACCGATATTGTATTTTTACCTGTATGAATCGGGTTTGCCCGATTGAACCGTACGAATAGGGATGACCTGATAATCCCGTTTTTATGAAAACAAGCTTAGTCTGTCATTACTGTAAATGATGTGTTGTTTCACTTTATTATCATAACACAAATTGTTCTAATTGTCATGTACGTACTCATAACGAGTCTATCGGGTCAAACGGTGCAAACAGGCCAAACACAGGTCAAACGGGTTTATCAGGTCTAAGGATCGAGTAAACCAAACGCAATGGGTATCGGGCGGGTACATTTTACCCGAAAAGTTCAAGCACTAATTATAGGTTAAAGTCAATACTTAAGATCTCTAATTGTTTGCATTCACTTTTTTTTTTTTTTTTTTTTTTTTTTAGTTAGCCGACCAACGACCTTACGGATACATAAATATAAATGCTCAAATCTAAATTATTCCATTATATTATTGCAATGAGCATCAACGTGATTTACTACTAGGAGTTAGCGTGATGCACTAATGTTAGTCTTTTATAAATGTTATTATTATTATTATTATTTGTTTATGCCCTGCATGGAACTTAGAATCAATCTCACATAAAGCACTATATCAGACCTGATTGAACATTATTTTGAAAGTTCTCACATAAATAGATAAAATAAACAATTGGAACTTAACACTTCAAGAGTTCAAAACATGTCCTCGTTTTCGTTTTCCTCATTTTCTGAGGACGATTGATCTATCTCGATGACAACATGATCTTTGTCTGCACCAAAAATATTTTGCAAGATACGATAACTTTCTTCAATGTCCTGGGAAAACATTATTATTATTATTATTATTATTATTATTATTATTATTATTATTATTATTATTATTAGACAGGCCATCTGTCTATAATGACAATTTAAAACTTTTTTCTTTTTTTTAAAAAAGAAATGATTAAAAAGCATTCTATTAAGTACCTAAATCCTCATATGTATTAATGTATGCAGGCTAATATCTGACTAATAAAGCTATCATTATTAATTTCCTGTGTATAGTATCCTAATTTGTTGTTTGTCCAGTTTTTATACACGTGACGAATCACATTAGAAAGAAACTGATCAATTATATATTGACCTGTATAACTATATCTTAAAGTTAGAAATAATATACTTACAAGCAGAGCAGATAAACAGGCAGAATCTTCATTAAGCCTATTACTAATATTACATATTATTATTAGCAATAATAATAATGATAACTAAATTCCTGGTGAAACAGCCTTTAGAACGCCTGGATTTATGGCACTCATTTCTGTGGGTTAATGTGTTTACAGGTCTGCACGGGCTTGGGCTACTATAATAACCGTAATGCGGTAGCCATACTGAGAGCTTTATACAGTTCTACCTGAGTTGGAGCGGCAACGCCGGAATCTAGTTTCAATGAAGGATTTATGGTAGGGACAAGTAAACCCCTTAGATCTTGACCTTCGAGGAAAAAATTGGTTATGTTTTGTCCCGTACTATATTTTCATACCCAGGTGTCGACCCTCTCTCCCCTTCAAATATTTTCCATTTTCTTTCTTAGTTTTAACTTAGGTAGCTATTGAAATTCATCGACGCCTCAAGAGGTGGCGTTCTTGCGAATGTGGGAGCCATTGGTGAGATTTGGCAAATAAATCACCAGTACAAAATTTTAATTTATTTACTTTTTTTATTTTTGACAAATCCCTTGTTAGGATTTTTCTATTTTATCGACTTTACTCTAGTTTTCCATACTGTCCGCGAAATTCTCAGTTTCTGAGGGGTCGGATATTTTTTTTATTATCTAGAAATCCTAAATTGAAAATCCACGTTGATTCGCGGTAGTGCCGGAGTCCCCAAGGTCTCGGTCGGATTACTGCGAGAAGGGGGATTTTCCTAAAGCTCTTGTCTTTGGGAAAATCCCCTTGAGGGCACAGACTTACTGTTGCGTTGGGGGCATTTAGTTTCTAGGCCTTGTATTTGAGTAGGCCATTTTATTTGGCATATATATTTGGTTCTGGAGTGTTGTATGTGGAAATTCGATCACTTTGTAGTTTTAGTGTCCTAACTTTTTTTCCTTTGGGCGCCGCTGTCCTTCTCCTTCAGCTATCTCTCTATTCTCTTTTTTAAGTTTTTTTTTAAAATTTTTAACCTTCCCCCTTCCAAGTATTGAATTACAAATATTGATCATTTAGTATATAGCTCTTGAAGCTAATTTACTAACTGAGACGTCGTGAGACATGATTCGTGGAGATATTCATCGACATGAAGTAGCGAGAGACTGGTTTTCCATCGTATTTGACCCACCGCGGAGTGAGTGATGGTTCGGTACAATATAATGTTTTATTCTCGTTCTTTCATCATTGTCCGTCTGAAGTTCTCTGTCAATCTATAGCTACTTCTACTTTCCTGCTATGGAGTTTAATAAACGTTAAGGTTGTAGTAGTTTGGGCCCAGAAGTAAAATTAACACTCTAGGTTTATAAATATGTGTACGTGCCTGCCTCATACATCCAAGGTCTACTGTTTAAATGAAATATATCGAAATACGAATTTTATGTTTATGCACGGAAAATCCGTCGATTATAGGGGACGTCAGAAGTTCTCATTTGTTGAAAGTTTTGCAACCTATTAGCGAATCATTTGTCGGGGTCTTTTAAGTATGATATGTAAATAATTATTGAATATATATGCCTATGATGAGATATAAATGTATGTGAAACGTAAATATGATATCGAAGTAAAATGTAGAATTGATTTGAAAAAATGAATATGTATAAAGGGTTTAGTACTTACACCGAACGATCATTGGTTGCCGTAGCTCGAGACATCCGACGAATGTAAAAGATAGATTTTAGAAATACCGCCGCATACAAAAAAAAAAAAAAGAAAAAAATTGTTTATGTCATGTAGTTTCGCTGAATATTATATGTGATCTTTAACCTCATTGTTACAATATAAATTGCATGTAATACGAGATGAGGGCAGGTCGTATTTGTAACTTTAAGGTACCATCAAGTCCACTTTTTAGTTCACAAATATAACATCTTTGTACCAACCTTACATCTAAAATCCGTTCACCTTATCCGAACCTTCCTCCATCTAATCAGTGTGTGTTACCCTAATCCTTGTGCGTCGATATAAGTGAAATTCTCTTCGAACGAAAAGAAAAGAATAATAATAAAAATTTTAAATCTCTCACAAGTCAGGAATTGATGATATAAGTTTATTAGTGCGTGCGTCTACCGAGTGATCTAATAATTTACAACTGGTCTACAATCTTACTAGTGACCGAATAATAGAGGATGTAAAATAGCCTCCATCATCAAGCAAACATAATTTTTATACATATATATATATAACCTGAATAGAGAAAATTGTCACAAATGTTCTTGCGAATAGGTTGTAATGAGCAACATAATTATATGTACGCTTATAAGAATATGATAGTGAATCGAATGGACACTGTAAAAGTGCCTAACAGTCAAAGTAATACTGACACTCATCTTTAGTAGCGAGATAAGACTCGTAAACTAACTAAGGAAAAAAAAAGAGAATGAACAAATAAAACAAATTTTCATATATGAGAAAGGACTCATTAAAATTCTTACGTAGTTTTTTTCTAAAACCATATAAAATGTAAAATATATTCATATGTGTGAATGAACATTTTCTTTCGTACCATGTAACCCTAAAATTTAGATAAATTTGTATGTAGATAACAAAATTTAGAATGTTTCCTTCTAATCTTCTCGTTAATATATATATATATATATATATATATATATATATATATATATATATATAGTTATTTATTTATTTCTACGTCATTCAGACCTTGCTGTCCAATCTAGTATATATATTGTCACATTTGTTTTATTTAACATGTTCTAAATAGTCCTTAACAGTTAATATTATTATTATTTTTTCCTAAATGTAATAAAATATATAGTAAAATGTAGTTAGGTGGTTTTCTTTAGAATATTTTATCCATGTTTATACGCTGTCCCGTGTGTATGTGTGTGTGACTAAGTGATAATTTTTAACCTTAAGTTGTAACATTAACATTGGTTCGCTGTAATGGTTTCCGCAATACATGAAGAAGGTCATAAAGGATAAATCCAAACTAATCATAATCGGCTCTGGGAAAAAAAGCCAAGATAATAGCATGTGCCAGAATAAACGACATCTTTCAGAAATATTGAAATTTTCATTTGTGAAGAATGTATGCGTACTTCAAATATTTTATTATTTTTTTTCTTTCCGTGGCTGATTTAAATGTGTGATCGATCTCTGATTTTGGAGTTCAAAGACTGGATACTGGTTAACCGTCGTTTCGAAATAACGGACAAATAATAAAACTAAACTTTCTAGTCACCCGGGCTGGGTCGGGGGAACTCCCACTAGTGTAGTTGCCTGAATCCAGGTCGGGGCCGTATGGCTGAACATGTGTCTTTTCCGGATTACTTCAATATTAACCATCGAGCAATAGCTTTTTGAATACAAACTACCTCTCAGTAATTATTCAATGTTCTTCACCGTATTTCCATAGTTATTCAGTAATTCCTCCTCCTCTAACTTTCTATCTTCTCCTCCCTTTCCTTCTTTTCCCTCCTTCTCTCCCACCTTCTTCTTTCTCACTCTTTCTTTTTCTATTTCTACTAAAACCTGAAAAGAGGGATCGTGACTGGGAGTTGTCGCTATTGACACGACCATTAAAATTGTTTTGATATTTCTTCGGAAGTCCGATATGAATTGGTCAGCCCAAAAACAAGCATTTCGAAGTTAGAATTCTAAAATTCATTTATTTTATTCATATTTAATTAAATTATTCAAAATTTTACAACAATTTTAAAATTCGGAAAAAGGTTTAGCGACACCCTCTTGCCCACTCACAATTTCTTTTTATTTCAGTATGGTCTCAAAAATTAGATCAAGCTTTATAGCCATACTTGAGAAATTCCTAATGCCACGAAGGCAATACATGCCTCGCGAGACACAGCTTAGGAAGCACTATCTCAAAGAGTACTATAGTCGCTTTTGATTTCGCAAGGCTTTCAGATTTGGCAACATTAGGTATAGAGAATACGATTACTCAATCAATTTCTTATGAAAAAAAAATGTTGAGGACTTTGCCGAAAAGAAAGCGAGGAAAGTATTTTTGTAAGCGCACGTTACAAAACGAGAAGGAAATTATATAGAATATACTTATTAATAGGTACTATAAATTTGTTCTCTATATTTATTGCTACATATAAATGGACATGAAATGTATATAATGTATCTACCTTAAACTTAAATATATATTACTAGAAGAATTATGTATACACAGGAAGAAAGCGAACACACAAAGTGAAGCCAATATACACATGCAAGGAAAAGCCAAATAGACACATATGAGAAAAGCCCATATACATATGAGAAAAGCCAATATTGCATGAGGAAAGTCAACATAAACAATAATATCTACATACAGGTGGAAGGCCCGCAAACAGTGTGAAGCCAAAATACAACTGGAAATTCAATATACACAACAGGAGGAATCATAAAGTAAGCCAACAGAAGAAGAACACGCAGCAGGTTGTGAAGTTAGGGGTTTGTGTTTATGGAAAAATGTTTCTAAATAGCTTGTTTGAATTGTGTATTTTTTCTTTTCAACACTAATGTTATTTTGTGTTAAAATCTGTAGTGTAATGAAACCATGAATAAGAATTTAAAAAAGTAATGGCATACATTAAAGGTATTGTTCAGGAATTTTTGTTACAGTTGGTGGGGTAATGTAATGAAACCATGAACTAAGAATTAAAAAATCATCATTTTTATTCATAAAAATCATAGTGACAATACGGTAGGTGAAAAGGGAACGAAGTATTTTGTAATATCTTAACTTTCAAATACGTGCATAACATTATTTTTTTTCACAAGGAGAAGCAAAATAGTCAAAAAATCACCTGTAGTCAAATAACAACGTTTGTCAGTAGTAATTAACAATTCGGATAAAATCACGAAAAAGATGAAAGCAAGCCTCAGGGTAAATTAAAGTTCAAAACACTTATTTTTACATCATTAAATAAAAACAATATTTTTCAGAAAATGTAATTAGGACCTTCCTAAGATTTTGTAAATTTTTATATTGGCTTTTGGCAAAGTAAAAAGAAAAATAATTAAGGCAAACAAGGACAATAGTCCATATAAAATGACCAAGTTTGCGACTTAAAAAAAAATCATTCTATATTCTGGATCCTGTATCCAGCATCGCAATGGAAAGATCTCTAAGAAATTAGAAACACCACAAGAGAGACCATTGTTTGGTCAAAGCCAAGGGAAATATGCAACAAGATAAACTATGACAACGGAGAATTTAACTGTCTATTTTGCATGTAGCATAATATTAGGAGGTCTCTGAAAGTGACAGGCAAATTTGAATACTTAAATATTCAGCTTATTTATGTTATATTTGGCTTAGCATTGAGTACATCTATAATTATATGTTATGCAGTTAAAATAACATACTATGTCTGGTTTTGAACTCAATACTTTCAAATGTTCACAGATAAATAATGATATTTTTACAAAAATATTCACTATACTACTATTGTAAATCAATTGTTACATTAACAAAATATTGTCATTTATGACAATAAGAGACTGCAATCAATCATTTAATTTCACTCTTTAATTTTAAATTACTACTTTAATTACTGTCCCCTTTTAGTTATTGAAATTACTTAATTTATTTTTTTTTTTATTTCATTCTTTGGAGGTATGGTACAGTAGGACATTTCACAATAGGTACCAGTGGATGTATATAACAAAGTTGCATCTTCTACAACTATGTCTTTTGGGGTTTCTTACGAGGAAAATCTTGAGAATTTTGTTTTCAGTATAACAGAGTATTTTATTTTCGACATAAAATTAGCTTCGACAAAAGAACAGGTTTCAGGATCTAAGTTTTAGTAAATATCATAAATATTTAATATAAATAGAACGTAAACAATGCATAATGCATCGGTTTCTGTTTCGAGTAAACGAGAAAATGTCTTCAGTAATGTAGTTTCATATTTCTCACTTTCTATCTTTTGCATACGCATTGTAATTGATTTCAAGTTCGTACGTGGACACAAATTTCAAAAAAATTATAAAAGGGAGAAAGATGCCGAATGATTTAAACTTTTTAAAGTATATATTTTAACCTAAGATTTGTTTCAATCCCTAACATAATATATTTAGACTTGGGAAGAAAGGGGCTCCAGAAAATCGTATTTGTCCCGGACGCAATATATCGTAGATCCGACCCTGCTTAAAGTATAATGCTTGTAATATCACAGACCTAGGTTCGTAGTCGCCATTAAGGTAGAAATTTTCGTTTTCTTTATATACGGAGCAACTTTCTACAACGTACGAAATATTCATCGAAAAACGCAAATTCAGCTAAAGTATCGGAGGTGGTAGGATAGTACGTAAAACGAAAAACATGGTTACTGCATGAATCCAATCTTGAACCAAACGAGTCTGAAAACAACACTTACCACTGCTTGATGTAAACATCCGTATTACATTCGACTCAAGCAGAGTGTGGCAATTATTCTTATTTTTCAAATAATAATTTCGTTTCTTTACGCTCTTTGGAACAACATTTTGTAGATTAGAAACATAATTGTTAATTTCTTCATATAAACTACATAAGTAGGGAGGGGACACATTGGGGTGTTTTTCCTACTGCGCATGCGCAAACAAGCCACGCCCCCTTCACGCTAATTGGCTAGCGCCGGTTACGTGACCCCGCCCCCTAGCCCCGCCCACGTTTGGCCACGCCCCCTGGACTCACGTACTCGTTCCCTTTTATGACCTACTGCGCAAAGAAAATTTACATCCTATGTCAAACTCGGGATATGGGGGGGGGGTTTCGAACATGCCACACTTATTTTACCTGGGTCTTATATATGACACTTAAAACCCAATCACTCGTCAACGAAGCCGCATATTGAGGTGGTGTTTCCACTCACCAACAACTACGTGTTCCAAAAATACCGACCATCGAGGTCAAAGGTCAAAATACTTAAAACCTAATAACTCGAAACGGAGCCACATATTGAGGTGGTGTTTTGGTCATCAACTACCACATGTCCCAAAGGTCAAAGGTCAAAATACTTAAAACCTAATAACTAGAAAACGGAGCCACGTATTAAGGTGGTGTTTTGGTCATCAACTACCACATGGCCCAAAGGTCAAAGGTCAAAATATTTAAAACTTAATAACTCGAAAACGGAGCCACATATTGAGGTGATGTTTCCACATGTAGTAATTGACCATCAACTACTGACCATCGAGGCCAAACGTCAAAATACTTAAAACCTAATAACTCGAAAACGGAGCCACATATTGAGGTGCTGTTTCCACATTTAGTAATTGACCATCAACTCCACCTTAATATGTTGCTTCATTTACGAGGGATTGGGTTCTAAGTATTTGACCATCGAGGCCAAAGGTCAAATACTTAAAACCTAATGACTCGAAAACGGAGCCAAAAAATTGAGGTGCTGTTTCCACATTTTGCCAGTAGTTGATGACCAATGACGAAATGTGGAAACTCCATCTCAATATGTTGCTTCATTTACGAGTGATTGGGTTTTAAGTATTTTGACCTTTGACCTCGATGGTCGGTACTTTTGGAACATGTAATATTTGATGACCAATGACTAAATGTGGAAACGGCACCTCAATATGTGGCTCCGTTCTCGAGTTATTATGTTTTAAGTATTTTGACCTTTGACCTCGATGGTCAGTTCTTGGCGGGCTATTACTAAATCTAGAAACGTCACCTCAATATGTGGCTCCGTTTTCGAGTTATTAAGTTTTAAGTATTTTGACCTTTGGGTCATGTGGTGGTTGGTGACCAATTACTAAGTACGGAAACGGCACCTCAATAACTGGCTCCGTTTTTGAGTTATTAGGTTTTAAGTATTTTGACCTTTGACCTTTGGGTCATGTGGTGGTTGATGACCAATTACTAAATGTGGAAATGACACCTCAATATGTCACTCCGTTTTCGAGTTATTAGGTTTTAAGTATTTTGACCTTTGGCCTCGATGGTCAAGAGTTTTGGGTCATGTGGTGGTTGATGACCAAGACAGCACCTCAATATCTGACTCCGTTTTCGAGTTATTAGGTTTTAAGTATTTTCGGGTTTTGAAAACCGTATACCCCTAGCTGTATCCGTGCGAGAACAATTGTCGATTATTTGAAATTTTGGCAAAAAAATGGTCTACCCATGGTCGTAGAATGTCAACTTTGAAAACCATGTACCCAAGCGTTCTCGAGAAATTGGAGCAAAGAATGGTCCAGCCCTGTCGTGGCAATGTTAAATTTGGCAACGTTGAAATCCAGGGGTGATGTTGTCTTATGTTGGCCACTTGCACAAGAGTTCCGATGCTATTAGCGCTGTTGGTAATTATAAATCAGCCCACCAGATGGCAGTAAAATACATACAGAAAATAATGATTGATAGTTTTGCTAATAGATGGCATCTCAATATGTAGCAGATGGCAGTAAACTACAGACAGAAAATAATGATTGATAGTTTTGCTAATCGATGGCATCTCAATATGTGGCAGGCAGAAAAGAATGATTAATAATTCTGCTAATAGCTCAACTTAAATATCTTTTTATTCAGAGATTTTTTGCCTTCCAATTGTGGCGCAACTGGTAAAGGCAGGAATCTAAAGAACGGAGATTTGTCCGATAACGTAGATTCAAATCCTGTTCGGAGCCGTAATAATTTATAACTTTGGCCGGGTTATAAAGGATTACATCTGCATAGATTGTTGAATAAAAAACTCTCTCTTAATTGGGAGATGAAGAGCTCCAATGCTGTGCCATGGCAGGGGGCTTCAGTGCCATAGTTGCAACCTGGCCCCCAGGCAATCATCTCCCAGTTATGAGAGATAGCGTTTCTCCGAGAGAAGTTTTGCAAAAATTTACAATAATTAATTATTATTATTATTATTATAAGTTATTTGGAAAAAAGACATTTTATTATAGTATAGCTAGAAATTCCATTTACAAAAATAATAATAATAATAATAATAATAATAATAATAATAATAATAATAATAATAATAATAATAATAATAATAATAATAATAAGGGACCGAGAGAGAGCGGCTTGATTCAGTAGAAGTTCTATAAGCATTGCTTTCAATATAGCGTAAACGTTATTACAGAAGAAACTATTTGGATTTCTTAGTGATCTACAGCGAATGATTGTTGATCGTTGTAAACTGCGAGCGTTATTAGAAAAGAAACTACTTAGTAATCTATAGTTGGAAGACCCCAATTAAGATAAAGCAGCAAGGATTAACGATAATACAATATTACAAGAACATTACTTGGTGATCTACAGCGAATGATTGTTGATCGTTGTAAAACAGCGGGCGTTATTACAAAAACATTACTTGGTAATCTACACTTGGAAGAGACCACATTATAGTAAAAATCCGCAAACATTAACGATTTTACAATATTCTAAAAAAATTACTTGGTATTCTATAGTTAGAAAAACAGCAAATATTAACGATTTTACAAAAAATGGAGAGATTTAGTATAGTATCTGAATCACGCCATTATTATAGACAATTTAAGGATAATGGAAATTTACTGACAATTGAATTAACTCCTCCTCCAGAGGGAGAAAACCCCTTTGAATGGGTAGAAAATGGTATTCGTGATTTGGTACAGTAAGTAATGAGAGGTGTGCTCCCTCATCATCATGTAGGGTTGACTTTCATAAATCAAAATCATCCCGATAAAACATTTTATCTGTCTTTTCGGACTGCTAATAATATGACTGCTGAAAATGTGTGGGGGGCGTTAGAAAAAGTTATTCAATTAAATACATCATTCCTATATCAAGATCGTTTTATTCTTTATTTTCACCACGTCGAACTACCTATTGGTAGGGGACGGGTGAAACAAAATTTCTCTGATATAAACGAATAGATAAAACGTAACAAAGTTATTATGGTTATTAAAAACCATGATTATTATTGTCTAGCCCAAGCTCTGGTTGTAGTTATAGGGCTTATTGAACATAAAGGTAATCGAAAAGAAAGAGATAGATATCGCAATCAATACTCAACAGATATGTTTAAGAAGGTATCTGCATTAAGTGAAAAGGCTGGTGTCAGTTTGGAGAATGGCGGAGGGATACCGGAATTTAAAAAATTTCAGGCGTATTTATCGGAATATAAATTCACGGTGTATGACGGGTTGTCGGGCGAAAAAATATTTTTTGAGGGTCACGGTCATGGTAAACGAATTAACATACTATATATTAACAAACATTATAACGTCATCACTAATCTAACAGCTGCATTTTCATGTGGTTACTATTGCGAAGAATGTCATAAATTGCAAACTAAAGACAGGCATGCGGGGAAGTGTAAAGCTTTGTGTAATAAATGCCGGAATAGACCACCATGCACCATTACAGAAAGTGTAATATATTGCAAGGAATGCAATAGATGCTTTTATGGGGCTCAGTGCTACAAAAACCATAAGGCTTCATTATGAGATATTCTAAAAGTGTGTCCTTAATGACGTAAAGCATACACGGTGAAAAAACGGCGGAATCCACATGTCTGTGGGGAAGTATTCTGAACAGGGTGCAATAATATGACGCCGTCAGGGCATTTATGTTACATTCAACCGTGCCGAACGCGTACTCCACAGAAATGGCTATTAGTGTTTTATGACATTCAGTGCCGCCAGGATAAAGTAGCCGGTGGTATTTTTGAGCATGAGCCCAACCTGTTAGTTAGCCAAAAAATGTTATTATTTTAGAAACAGTGCGAGTGAACGGTGTGGTGTATGCGGTATTAGAGAACGTGTATTTTATAGGGACAAATGCATTGTAGAGTTTCTAGATTATTTAGCACAGAGGCGTTCTGGTATAAACAAAATAGTCGCTGTAGCTCATAACGCAAAGGGGTATGACGGCCATTTTGTTTTATATACGCGATGATGATTGATAAAGAGTGGACGCCGCGAATAATTATGCGTGGGTGCAAAATTTTAGCGATGGAATATTTATATTTAAAATTTATTGATAATCTAAATTTCTTACCCATGCCTTTGTCCATATTAAGCGACGCGTTCGATTTGCCCGTCTCGAAGAGTCATTTCCCTCATTTATTCAACACAAAGGTTAATCAAGAGTATAGGGGTGCTTTACCCAGCATTGAGTATTACGATGTTGGGGGCTTAAAAAAGAAACAGAAAGAGAAGTTCTTGCGTTGGTATAATGAGGAAAAAGAAATACTTGGAGAGACGGGCTTCATTTTAAAAGAACAGCTCATTAAATACTGTGTAATTGATGTGAACGTGCTGCGCAATGCATGCATAAAATTTATGAACGAATTTGAAGTTATATCGGGTGTCAACTCGTTCCTAGAAAGTATAAACATTGCCAGCGCGTGCAATTTAATGTATAGAAAAAAGTTCTTGCGAAGAGACACCATTGGTATTATCCCACATAGTGGGTACAGGTGGCGTGATAAGCAATCTGTCGGTGCCGCTCAGTGGCTCGTGTACGAGGCCGACCGATTAAAAACACAAATCCAGCATTTTGGTAACGGACGAGAGGTTGTGGTGCGTGGTGGATATAAAGTGAATAGTTATGCGCACTATAATGGCGCAGAACATGTTTGGGAGTATCAGGGTTGTCTATTCCACGGGTGTCAGGCGTGTTACCCCACAGGTCGTGATAACACCACATATAACGATGCATAGACTACTTTTAATATGCGTTATGAGAATACTGTAAACAAAATTAATAGATTAAAAGAACTGGGGTATATAGTGCATGAAATGTGGGAATGCCAGTGACGCGAGTTTCTGAAAGAACACCCGACAGTGAATATATTTGTAAAAAACCACCGCATGGCTAAGAAATGCCCAGTTCATCCGCGGGATGCCCTGTATGGTGGCAGGGTCGACGCCATGAAACTTTACAAACAGGGAAAACGTATCATGTGTACCGATATAATCTCCCTTTATCCTAATTGTTGTAAGATGAAAAAATATCCTGTGGGTCATCCGAAAATTTGTGGGAGATGACGAGTGTCCTGATATTTCGGAATTTGAGGGTATAATAAAGTGCACGGTATTAGCTCCGGACAATCTCTACCACCCAGTGCTGCCCTATCGGAGTGGTGAAAAGTTATTATTTCCCTTATGCCGAACATGCGCGGACACTCTTAATGAAGAAGAATGCACGCATTTGGATGAGGAGAGAGCTTTGACTGGAGTATGGGTTGTAGACGAAGTGCGGGTAGCTGTTGAGAAAGGATACAGAGTGCTCGAAAAACATGAGGTATGGAGCTATGAGGTTGTAATGTATGACGCTAAAAAGAAAGAGGGCGGTCTTTTCACGGACTACATTAACCTGTTTATGAAGATCAAGACTGAATGTAACGGCCTGCAGGATGCGTCACTGAACAACAAAAAGACCAGTTCATACATGACTATTATGAGAAAGAGGGTATCCAATTAGACCGAGAAAAGATTATGCGCAACAAACCTAAGAAACGATTTTCAAAGCTAGGGGTAAACAGCCTGTGGGGTAAGTTCGCACAAAGAGAAAACATGGAGGAAATCGCTATCATTAAAACTCCCGAGGAGTATTTCGATAAATTAACAAATCCGAATATTGAAGTCAAATCATGTATTCCAATTGGCAACAAAATCCGTTTGCTCAACTGGAGTGTTAATGAGAGCGTTATTGCTCCTGCTAAAAATATTAAAGTGATAATCGCCGCATACACCACGACACACGCACGCCTCGAGTTACTTCGTTATTTTGATTTACTTGGCGAGCGTGTGTTATATTATGATACCGACAGTATTATTTACACTCAATCACTGGTGAGCCACAGTTAAAAATAGAAGTGTATTTAGGGGAATGGAATAATGAGTTAACAGAATATGGTCCGGATGCATATATCGAAGAATTTTGTGTTGGTGGTTCCAAATGTTACGGCTATACTGTTGTTAACACTCTTAATGGTAAAATAAAGACAATATGTAAAATCAAGGGAATCACACTGAATAATAAAACATTAAAATATGTTAACTTTGAAAAGATGAAAGATATGATTATAAATAATTCACCATCTATTAGCGTTCCTCTCGCTCGACAAATTGTACGTACTAAAGATTATAAATTGATTACTAAGCCGGAGGCGCATAAAATCTAACTTTCTGCTAGTAAAAGAAAACGAATAGAAAATTTTGACATACCTCCATACGGGTATAAAAGAAAACACATAGGGTAAATACAGTATTAGTAGAAACGAAAGTTTTTAATTAAGTAGAGAGAGTGGTGAGTAAAAAAATGGATAATCAAATTTTAAATCATTATTATTATTTTAATGAAATCGAGGTATGTGTTGGTCTAGCATACGATGATGGGGGGAATTTTCTGTTATTATCACTTTACATAATTACTATGATCGTATTCGTCTTTCACCTGATGAGTGGTATACTTTTCTATCATATTATTTATATATTGAAAATTACTTTAATGCTGTTACAAATTCTTCATTGCTTACACAATTTTCCGCTAGTGAAAATTATGAAATATCATTGTCAGATATTCTTAAAGGTATTCGTCAGTGTTTTATTCTCTTGTCAGATGACGATAGCAATGGTCAGGTAAATTTTTGTGTTTATACATGGAGAAAACTCCAGCTTTATTTGCCATGCATTCAGAAGGCCATAATTACTTGTGCTCAATTATGTAAAAATGTAAAAAAAGATATGCTCAAACATGTCTGAAAGAGAGTACAAGTACTACTACTACTACTACTACTACCATTCAAAAATTTACTACTACTACTACTACCAATCTACCGTCTGAACGTATTACACTAGAAGTATTCTCATTTTTGAATCGTAATAATAATAATGTTATTATATTCACAATTATTTTGTGGTGTATTAGAATATGGAGTTTCAACACCCATTTACTTGTATTACAGCTGGTCCCACTGGGTGGGGTAAATCATATTTTGTAAAAGAGCTTTTAAAACATTATGCCGAAAAATGGAAAAATATAGTATGGTGTTATGGTGAGTGGCAACCTCTGTATGAAACTCTATCCTCAGGTTGTACATTTAAAGAAGGGGTCCCGAAAATAGATGACTTTTCAGCACAAGCTGGCCCACATTTGGTAATTATTAATGATTTAATGCTAGAGTGTGATACACGAATTGTTGACTTTTTACTAAAGGTAGCCACCACCGAAATTTAAGTGTTATTTTTATAACGCAAAATATTTTTCACCAAGCTAAAGGTATGCAAGACATATCATTAAATTGCCATTATATAATGTTTTAAAAACCCCAGAGACCAGGCTCAAATTAATTATGTAGCACGCCAATTATATTGTGGTAACACAAAATTTGTGCAGGAGGCTTATCAGGACGCAACTCGAGATCCTCATAGTTATTTGGTTTTTGATTTAAAACAGGGCACTCCCGACGAACATCGTGTTCGAACAAAAATTTTCCCCTCGGATTCTTACAATTATATTTATGTACCAGTAAAAAAATAATCTCAATAACTTTTATATTTTAATATTCACCTTTAGTATAATAGGTACAAATAAATAAAAATGATTAGCAAAGACAGTCCGCATTTACTAAAACTTTTAGCAAAGGCAAAACCTAAAGTACGCAAAGCAATTTTACAAAATGCTGATCCCGAATTAATTCGCTTTATTTGTGAATGTTCCTATAACTTATTACAAGGAAATGTTCCGTTAAATAAAAAAGAGAAAAATAAATTAAAAAGATATAAAAAGGAATTGAGGTATTTAGTGAAAAAAGGTCCGTCATTAAAACAAAAGGAAAAACGAATAATTGTTACAAAAAGGCGGGTTTCTTACTGCTTTGCTTGCACCTATTATTGGAGGTATACTATCTAGTTTAATTAAATAATTATGCAGCATGCACAAAAACTTGTTTTAATTTCGCCGAAAAAATTGCACCAATATCAAACTATATCTAATTTAGATGATGAGATGAAAAATATTTTAAATAATAAAAATATGAATGTTGAAGAAAAATGGATACGATATAAAGAGGTGTTACAAAAATATTTACACATTGTGCAAAAAGCTACTGCAACATCAACTAGTGTTGGTACTAAGGAGAAGGAGGACGAGGAGGAGGAGGACGATGAAATACTATCTACTCTGCCCGAAAATTGTCTGCGTAAAGCAAGACCTTTATTACGTAAATTAAAACAAAATTCCAACATTCATTGGGATGACAATGGTAATGTTAATATTTATAATAAATTAATTCCTGGTGCTAATATAGTAGATCTAATATCAGATTTTGTTAGGTGTCGCAAGAAAAATATTCCCCCTATAGGTTGGGAACACTTTGCTGTACTGTTAGCAAAATCCAATATACCTTTAGAGTATATAGGTAACCCACTGCGTATAGAATATATTCGTAAGCTGACATCATCTGCTGCTGCTGCTGCTGATCCAAAACAGGAAGAAGAGGAGGAAGAGGAGGAGCCACCACGTAAACGTAAAGTTATCAACACATGGAGTGGTTATAAAATATGAAGAAGCTGGCCGAAATTTATAACCCTTCACACCCTGCCTCGTTTTCAACTGCTACGACATTATGGAGAGCTGTGAAAAAATCAATTCCTTTACACAGTTGCAACAGTGGGTAAAAGAACAGCCCACTTATACACTGCATAAGCCAGTACGTAGAAAGTTTCCACGTAATCCCTATTTAGTGTTCAATATTGACGATCAGTGGCAAGCTGATTTAAACGATATGCAAAGTGTGCAGAAGTATAATGATGGTTACAGGTATATTTTAACAGTAATTAATTTGTTTAGTCGTTATGCATGGGCTGTGCCTGTACGTACAAAAACTGGTGAAAACACTATAAAAGCATTTAAGCAAATATTTGCATCTACCCGTCGTAGACCCTTACGTCTACAAACAGATAAAAGTACAGAGTTTGTTAATAAACCATTTCAGTTATACTTAAAAAAGCAAAATATTAAATTCTTCACAACACAAAACTCCGGTATTAAGGCAAGTGTAGTGGAACGTTTTAATCGAAATCTTAAAGAACGAACGTGGAAATATTTTACAGCAAAGAATACTTACCGATACATAGATGTGCTATCGAAATTTGTTCAGGCATATAATTCTAGACCACATAGAGCTCATCAATTACCACCCGCCAGTGTGAATCAAGACACTTTTCAACAAGTTTGGAATAAATTAATAAAACCGTTGCCTCATACTAACATTGCAAAATATAAAAAAGGTGATACTGTACGCATTACTAAAGCAATACGGCATTTTGAAAAAGGCCACAAAGAAAAGTAGACTGTAGAAATATTTAAAACAGGTGATACATAAAGAAAAGAAAGTGGTTTATGTGTTGGAGGATTTAAATGCTGAAGTAATTGATTGTACATTTTACGAAGAGGAATTACAAGGAGTGCCTCTGCCTAAAGTTTATGAAATAGACGAAATTTTAGAAGTTAAAGGTAAACGTGTATTTGTTCGTTGGCGGGGATACCCCCTGCCTTTAACTCATGGATTCCTGTGTCACATTTAAAAAACATTTAGCCACAATACAATATTATAAATCAATGTTATATTTGTGTATATAGGAAAAAATAAATGATCCATACTTTAAATACTATACGCATCAAGCAGGAGGTGGTTATAACGTGTAGAGGGGTGCGCCATATCAAGAAGGCTATGGTATTGGAAGTTTTCAGGTGGTTTATTTCGAAGTGAATTTCTATTAATTAAACAAGGTGCAAAAACTGTTGGTAAAGAATTGTTACGTACAGGAATTAATGTAGCTGGAGATGTAATAGGTGATAATAGACCTATTGACGAAACTTTAAAATTACGTTGGCAAGAAGCTAAAAATAATTTAAAAACTAAAGCTCAAAATAAAATAAACCAAGTATTGGAAGGATCAGGCAGGAGAAGAAAACGAAGTTCATTTTGCACAGACTTGTGATAAAAATAATAAGAGGAAGAAAAGGAAGAGTGATATTTTTGATTAACATGGAACAGAGTACTAGCTTTTATCTTACATTACCGAGTAACAGTTCTATGGAGTATTTTCCACAAAATACTTTGTCATGTTATACTACTAAACTATATCATCCACTTGTGCTAGAGAAAGTTGAGTGGGAGACAGCCGTTGTTGAAGTACATTATACAAATTCATTTCAGAATGCTTCCAAATATACTAATAATATTTATTACCGTCTCATGAATACAAAAAGCTGGAACATAACTCAAATCTTACCAGGACACTATTATAATGTTGATGATATTCTATTTCAAATCAATCATAAAAGTGATATATTAAATTTACAATTAAAAGTTAAAGCATCAGTAAAACGAATTGAAGTCAGTAGAGTAAGAAACGATTAGGAGAAGCTTATAGAAGTACGTCTATCTCCTGAACTAGCCAGAATACTAGGTTTTGATCATATACAACAAGAAGATATTGCAGTTGTGCATCATGCTCGTTATCCACCTGATTTACAAAAATCGCTACCTACGCTTATGTATATTTACAGTGATATTGTAGAACCACAAATGTTAGGCCATACTATAGCTCCATTGTTACGTATTATAAATACAAATATCACAGAGTATGGTATTAATAATGTACATATTTTTGACAATCCTCATTATGTCCCCGTGCAACGTAAACAATTTTATCAAATTATTATTGATTTAAGAGATAGTACAGGTAATCAATCCACTTCCTTTCCAATATGGCAGTGTATGTGTAAAATTACATTTTCGCAAACGTAATACTGTATTGTAAATTTTAACTTGTGTGAATATTAATAGTAAGAAAAAGAGAAAAAAAATCAAAAATGCAGTGTGAGTGTATGAAATCAGAATTAGATTTATTTGCTGGTTTACCCACTCATACTAGTATTATAGGTAACAAAATAGTTCCATATAAGCCTGTGGCTTCATCACCTGATAATGCACCAATAGAATTTGTTGTCCCCGGTCATGGGGATGACTATATGGACTTACCGCACACAATGTTATATATTAAAAGTAAAACTACTAAATCAGATGGCTCTAATTTAACTTCTGCCGATAAGAAAATTCGTCCTGTAAATGATTTTCTGAATGCAATGTTCAGTGAAGTGCAATTATATTTGAATAATCAACTTATTTCCTACTCTTCACATACATATCCATATCGATCGTATATTGTGTTACCATCTAAAGTCGCCGATAACCCTGATGGCCGGGTTTCGATTCTGTGGTTTGGAGTGGGAGCTAGTGGCGGTGACATAGTGACAGGAGACAGGGGAGAAAAATGTTCTTCCGGGAATGATTTATTTAAAACTCTGCCTTGCTAAGCTGTGTTCCTGGCCCCTGTTGGCTGTAAGACCGCAGAGCAGCGAACAGAAATATAAAAGACAAAGCAAAGAAGGTCTTGTGCCATTCATGATGGCAGAACGAAATCCAGTTGTAAAGAAAGAACAAGGAAACCCTAAATATATAGATAGTAAAATAATAAATCTCAACAGAAATATAGTTTCGCCGCGAGGTGTATAGCCTAGCATGGGTTAGTACCATAGTTGGCCGCTAGGGCAACGGCAATGTTAGTTGTACTCTGCTTCCTGCCACGTGTCGACTCCTGCCCACGCGCTCCTCGAAAGGTGCTGGATTGACCTTGGCTATCGGCCCACACACTCCTTCAAGGTGAGATAGAGGTCGTAAAGACAATAGAAAGAAGCTAGATTGGCCTTGACTATCCGCCCACATGTGGTGCAATATGGTGCAATAAGGTGAAATACGGGAAGTGGTGCAATCGGATGAAACACGATGAAATCTGATGCAATAGCCACCGCCCCGAGAGTATAAAAGAGGTGAGTTCGACCTTGCCGATATCCTGTTTTGGGCCGGCACTCAACCTGCGCTGGTCTCGTCTCCAATTTGCAGCAGTTGCGCTACTACTTCAGACTCAGGTATGCTGCCGAACCTAGAAATTATTTCTAAGTTCGCCATCAATATGATTTAACTTGAAATTTCTTAAAGAAGCGATAACATGCCAAGAAAAGCTAAAGGGTTACGCGAGTATTAACACCTTACTTGCTGCTCGAGTCCTGGTATTTCTTAAATCTCTTTTCTTTTTTTTTCTTCTCTTCACATTTTTACAATATTTGGAAGTTTCGCGAACTGAGGAGCAGTCTGTAGGCTAGTAACATATATGTAAGATGGAGTAATGTCAGTTAAACTATAAATAGTCTGGTCACGCTTTATGTAACTCAATTGTACTTCTCCTCTTTTTGATTACTTTCGTAATAAATACTTTATTATGGAATTCTTATTTATTTATTTATTGGACTCATTTAATGATTTAGGTACAAGCCAAGAATCCTCACATTTGTACTGGGCGATTCAGGTACAGTCTTAAAATTAAGCCTCTGAGCTACGAACTTCGATGCTACTTCTCTTCCATTAAGGTACCAGTTACTTGATTCCAGACTAGCGACCGAAGAAAACGCTCAGTTCGAGGTTAATCGCGGATTAATACAGAATCCGTCAGCTAGGAGGAAGAATACGAGAGAGAGAAGTATAGGTTCATTCCATCGAACCTGTCCTGTGCGTATGTTACACAGGTGGTGGAGCCCCCAACCCAAACTCACACACCAACTTACTAACAATAAATGTAACAATTGAAAAACTACTAAAATATAATGCTAATGCTAAATCAACGCATCGTCAAACATCAATGTGGTTTAAAGATACTGCAGGGCATATGGACAGTGTGTCCGATGGTAATGTAGGATTTAAACAACGTTTTCTGCTCACTACTTTAAGTCAGTCATTTGAGTTATTGGGTTATATTCATGCTGATATACTTAATCAGGAGAAATTTTTACTGAATGGTGTACAACTGCGTATTAAACTAATTCCAGCTAAACCTGCATTTTGTCTAATGGGAGACACAGATGCTGATGGAAAAGTTGTAATTACAGATGCAACATTGCTTGTGAAAAAGGTTGATGTATCACCAGCAGTTAAAATAGCACAAAATAAAGTATTACAAAATCCTAAATTTAAAATAAAATATCCTATAACAAAAGTGCAGGTGAAGACAGAAACTCTGTCACAAGGATTTATGGATGGTACACTTCCAGATCTGTTTTGCGGCATAGTGCCTAAACGTATTATTATTGGGTTTGTTACTAATACTGCTTTCAATGGCACTTATCAGACAAATCCGTTCAATTTTCAACATTTTAGTATGTCATTTTTTACATTGTATGTTGATGGAACACCTGTACCAACCAAACCACTACAACCTGATTTTGATAATAAGTTATATATACAGGCATATTCTACGTTATTTACAGGTTCAGGTATTTATTATTTTAACCAAGGTAATGATATTTCACTTGCCGAATATCCTAATGATTATACTCTACTGGTGTTTGATTTAACCCCCGTTTCTAGTGCTAGTGCTGCATTCATACTAGTCCACAACGGCAAGGAAGTGTACGCTTAGAGGTTCATTTTAAAGAAGCACTGCCATCTCCTGTAACAGCAATTATTTATGGTGAATTCTCCTCAGAATTAGAAATTGATTTCCAGAGAAAAATATATATTAATTAATTTAAAAAATGTTAAATACAATTGAACTTTATGAGGCACTACAACAAAATCTGCCTAAAAATCATTTTATTGGTGTATAAGCGGCAGATGAGTTACCTCTGTTTATTCATACATTTCCAGCAGCCATAATTATAAATACACATTCTAGTGATAAGTCTGGTGAACATTAGATTGCTGTTTATATATCTAATATGCGTGGGAGAGTATTTCCATAGCTATGGTATACCTCCCTATATACAACATCATATAAGGTTTTTAAAACGAAACTGTCTGTATTATAGATGGAATAATAGATGTATTAAAGGTGATTTATCTCAATTTTCTGGACATTATTGTTTTCTATATCTAGCATGTCGTGCGTCTGGTTATTCACTACGCGATTTCTTAGACAAATTCTCACTCACCACTATTGATGCTAACGATATTATGCTTTATTCATTTATGAGAGTATGATGATGGTCACTGGCGCGAGATTAAGTTCTCCGTAAACCATGTATGCGTGTGGGTGTGTGTGTGTGAATAACCAGACTTGTTAAATGGTATTATTTTAAAAAAAAACTCTGCCAAAAATGCTAATATTTAACTCCGCCATTGCCGAATCCAAGAGTGTTGGGGTAGCTACCACCGTAAAAGAAAATAATCTCTATTGTGTGTGTGTGTGTATTCTATGCTATGTTAAAATCGGAGTTGAAAAAGAGAACGACTCTTATGTAATTTGTGCTATGTTAAATAGTCCATAGTCTTTACTAAATGTGGAAACAGCACCTCAATACGTGGCTCCGTTTTCGAGTGATAAGATTTTGTTTTTGACCTTTGGCCTCGATGATCAAATACTTAAAACCGAATCACTCGTAAATGAAGCAACATATTGAGTTGGAGTTTCCACATTTAGTCAGTAGTTGATGACCAATGACTAAATGTGGAAACAGCACCTCAATACATGACTCCGTTATCGAGTTATTAGGATTTAAGTATTTTGACCTTTGACCTCGATGGTCAGTAGTTGATGGTCAATTACTAAATATGGAAACGGCACCTCAATATGTGGCTCCGTTTTCGAGTTATTAGGTTTTAAGTATTTTGACCTTTGGGACATGTACTAGTTGATGACGAAAACAGCACCTCAATATGTGGCTCCGTTTTCGAGTTATTAGGTTTTAAGTATTTTGACCTTTGACCTCGATGGTCGGTATTTTTGGAACATGTAGTTGTTGGTGAATGCGGCTTCGTTGACGAGTGATTGGGTTTTAAGTGTCATATATAAGACCCAGGTAAAATAAGTGTGGCATGTTCGAACCCCCCCCCCATATCCCGAGTTTGACATAGGATGTAGATTTTCTTTGCGCAGTAGGTCATAAAAGGGAACGAGTATGTGAGGCCAGTGGGCGTGGCCAGGGGACGTGGCCAGGAGGCGGGGTCACGTGATCGGCGCCAGCCAATCAGCGTGAAGGGGGCGTGGCTTGTTTGCGCATGCGCAGTAGGAAAAAAAACACCCCAAGGTGTCCCCTCCCTACTTACATACTAAATTTTATATCTTTCGCTACTGGCGTTCATGGAATTAAAAGAAAACTATAAATTACACCCGTTCCCACCTTAGAGGCAACATTTCTGTTATTAAGTGAATATGGAATTTGATCAAGTTATTTTTTTTAATGATTTTGAACAATTCAATTTACTTTAAAAGATGTTGGCAGCATATTCACGGATACAATAGAGCAGAAACTATCTTAAAAGAGGTAAACATGTCAGTGAAAGGGTACCAGTGGTGAAAGGCGGACTAACTTGACATACGTCACAGAATACCACTTTTCTGGGTTAGAACAGTCCAGAAATAGAGAACAGAATAACGAAAGTTGTAAATAATTGTGTATAAAATATCTGGTTAGTTTAACCAGCAATCATCGTTGTTCCGTTTTCCTTTGTCGCTCGAGACTCGCGAATCGCGTATCGATTTACTAGTCGCGTTTAGGTTCATATTTTGTATTACTTGTCATATTGGATTCTACAATGGATTCTAAATTGTAAGTTGGCACTTCCTTTATCGATTTCTATTTTATTGCATAAAATGATTGCCAGTAGTACAAGTCTGACCAAATATTCCCCAGAGCCTTAAGCTTATGCGCCAGGACATAAAGTACATAAGAATTATTAAACTATATAAATTGCATGGATTTTACTCATTATGAGGAAATTTAGGTACTAATATTGGTTTTCAATATCACAGATTTATGTAGCCCAAGATAGAATGATTTATGTAATTACGATATATAACAATACTAATGTTCATGTAATCATTGAGGCTGCTTGGTCCAATTAATACTCAAGCATTCGTATTTGATCTTGTTGTATTTAGATTAATTTGTTGCGAGGACCAATCCAGCCATTCTCTCTTTCATTAGTCATTCCGATTTAATCAAATAATAGACTAGAAACTGATGCGTGTTCATTGAACTAATTAGCATTAACTTTAAAACCCTGTTATAAGGTGACAAGCATGAACAGTAATAAGATTATTTACTTATTGCATCTAAGGTAATTTTATTTACTCTATGCACTATACTTACATGTAGTACAGTAAAACCTGTCAATTTGGCCACCTCTTTAACTTGGCCACCTGCTCATCTTGAACGTATATTTTCCCATAAGACATTCGTTACTTCTTACTCAGTAATTTGGCCACCTGTCTATCTTGGAAGTTGGCCGCATTCAAGTAATGTTTACTCTATGATGATAATGATAAATTTACCTGCGTATCTTGGCCACACAAAATACTGCTTTGTTATTTTTCTGAACTCTTTCGTATTCCCATGTAAGAGGTAGTTGTTCTGCATTTGTGACTGGAGATAAAGAAGCATGGATTCCCACGATTTGTTCTTGGAGGTCAATGGCCAAAACACTACCCTGATAAAGGGATGGTGAAGGAAGATGTGAATAAGAAAAAGCACGTACAGGTATTCAAGAAATAGATGTGTATATTTGTTTACCGTGTTTTGGTAAAACTATTAGCTATATCAGCTCCTGTCATCAGTGCGGAGCTTTAGTAATTCCGGAAAATTCTCAAGGTTAACATCTCAATTGTCAACCATTGGCACCTGACGGCTTGTCGAGAGGTCGAAATATGAATTTCCATCAGATTTTCTCAAAAGTCTTTTGCTCCGAGGAAAACACTTGTAACTCATTAACAAGAGGTAGTTAACCCAGAAAATTAGAACGTGCATATGTGCCAAAGAGAATAAAAGAAATAGGTCTAGAATGAACTACTCTGAGTAAATTTGTACTGTATATATTGTTATGATTACTCTATATATGTTATTTAAAAGTAGCTGTAGTGCCATTGATTATTAAAATTTTACTATCAAGTAATACTAGAAAATGTCTTCTAAAAACACATCAATCTCACACATTTTCTGTAAGTTGGACACCTTTCAATATGGAACCGATGGTGGCCAACATTGAAAGGTTTCACTAGTTTAATTTTTTCTCACGTACATAAATAATGAACAATTATAATAGTAGAAAAAATTCTGTGTAAGAGACTCGAACTGTCTTCATCTTCATTTACTGATTGATTTTACGTTCTTATACTAACAAACTACGCTACCGAATTCTTACATGCTATATGTCTGTTCTACCACAAGACATGATTTTCATTTACAATCGTGTTCCAATTCGCCCCTTTGGATAGATAATTTTCACTTTTTGCTTTATTTATACAGAGTCTGCAGATATAAGAAATATTAGAAATATTTGATTAACTGTTTTGTTTGTGGATATCAATCTACATTGTTCTGTCACTGACGTGGAGGTCTCAGTTCTACGTTGAGCTATAGAATTCTCTCCCGACCTAGAAAAATACTCTTTCTATCAGAGTGTGTAATTTCCGTAATTTCGGCCAAATTAAAGTTTATTATTCTAATTTCTTTATTTTAAGATAATATGAACACAAATATTAAAAATGTTTTTGTCATTAACCTTTCATGCTGTGGAAACCTTCCAAAATTTTGAACATATAAAGAATATCGAGATATTTTCAAAATAAAATAAAATAAAATAAAAGCGTCAGATTAAAGAGACGCGTCAATTATTTTGCTCGTACCTGTACTTATTAGCAGGAACCCATTCCGTATGAAATACACTGAAACATGCAGACTAAACACGGCAAATTATCTCAGACAGCCTGCCATTACGTATAATTTCCAACAACACAACACACATTTTGTTTATAGAATAGTACATGTAACAAACACCAAACCAAAAATCGAAGACAGCATAACGAGAAAATATTATCTTGATTTAAAAGCTAGATTTCTCGGCTCACCAACTGCATAAAAGCATATTATGTATATATATATATATATATATATATATATATATATATATATATATATATATATATATATATATATATATATATATATATATATATATATATATATACAGTGAAACCTCTCTAAAGCGGACAGCCGTGGGGAATCAAAAACTGTCCGCTATAGGGAGGTGTCCGTCTTACAGAGGTTTCAATATTTTCTTACATAAATTAATAAAAAGGTAATATGCAATTAGAAAAAATATTTTTGCATGAATCACGTATTTATGAATATTACCAAAATGTTACTGTATCTGCACTATCTTGATTCATCCAACTCCGTATGTTCGAGGCACAACATGGGAATAAGGTGTTATAGTTATCTGCACTTTACATTTATCGCTACTTACTACGTTTTCGGTGTGTTGCTTTAATTTGTGAGTTAATTGCAGCCCAGTAATGACTTTTTTTAAAAGACAATATGCGTACCCGTGGTCAAAAATACCAAACTTGTCTTCTGCTTGGTTAGAGATTCCAGCGGGACAGTAGAGTGATGTGTCATCCCAAACAGTGGGCAACTGTCAATCACTTTTGTTTCTGAAACAGGTTGGGTGGGAGTGGAATGCAAGCAAAGGATATAAGAGTGTTGTGAAACAGAGACCCTTCCTCAGAGTTGCTGGACAGACAGTTGAGGAGGCAAAATGTTGTCACACCCTTATGTTCTTCCTTGGTGACATAGTATGAATTACTAAAAGTGTATTTTTACTGTTCTTTTCAACTTGTTTTTAGAGAAAGCGTCCGTAATAGGAGGTAAATAATACCCATAAAAGACAAGAAAGACTGTCCGTGTCCGTACTAGAGAGTGTCCGCTTTAGAGAGGTTTACCAATATGTTTTTTCCTATTACGGTTTTTGGGGATTACAAAATATGTCCGTTATGGGAGGTGTCCGCTTTATGGAGGTGTCCGTTAGTAGAGGTTTCATTGTGTATAATATATATATATATATATATATATATATATATATATATATATATATATATATATATATTGTTTTTGAAACAAGAAATTAATTATAGGCGGTATTAGATACCAATAATAAAAATAATCACTAAAAAAATTCTTCTGAACACCTTTGACCGTTAAGATTTTAATGGTTGAGGACGGATGTCAAAGCTAGTAGGAATGAAGATTATCGAAGTTGTGGAACCTTACTGGTGGAAATCACGTTTGCAATTAAGCCCTTGTCGTAATATTCTGCACGAGACTGGTCAAACAGGTGTACCCCTGTTAGATTATAATGATTCCGTGCAATTTTGCACGGTGCAGTTTCACATGGTGATCATTATCGAGCAATTTCGCACCGTTTTCCTTATGGGATTAATCATTCTGCAGGTGTAGTGCATTTTCACACGATCCCCATGTCAATCATGTGATTCATAGTGAAACCACTTTCACTATAGGAGTGGGAGGACGGAAGAAATGTCAACTAAGTAAGAAGAGAAACAGAGCAAACATAAGTTAAAATAAATACGAGCAATTAAATTAATACTAGCTTCAAGTATTTTGACCAATTATACAATATACATGAACCACACATGATAAGATATTGGTTATACCAGTCGCGTATGCATTGATGCCAGATAAAATAGAACGAACATAGAAAGAATTGTTTACATTTCTTAAAATGTTGTCTGGCCAGAACGAATCTTGAGCGCTGAAAGTGGATTTTAAGCTTGTTGCAATCAATGCATTGGGTGCGGTGTTTCCTCATTCACAGGTTTCTGGCGCTATTACCATTTTAACCACATCATCTGGTGGAAGCTTTTCAGGTCTCGTCGAAGGATACCTTCACAGTGAAGATATACGTTATCATGTTCGTATGTGTAGTGCCGTAGCATTAATATTATCAGGCAGGACCAATGAAGGTTGGTTCATCGTCATGGAGGACTGTCCGTCTGGCCAGAAAATCGAAAAGTTAAACAATTATTTCATTGAACAAAGCATGGACATTGCAAACATTTAGAGAAATATAGAACTGCAATGGGCAAAGACAGAACAAACAATCCAGTTGAAAGACAGAATAAACAATCCAGTTGAAAGACAGAATAAACAATCCAGTTGAAAGACAGAACAAACAATCCAGTTGAGGGTTGGCGCAAAAAGTTCAACCGCAGCATATCTAAGAATACACCATTTACCTTGAAGCTTGCGAGTGTATAAAAACAGATGTGACGTCTAGCTTTCATGCTTTCGCGACACAGGGCTTAAAAATTGCCATCCGGAGAAGCGTAGAAAATCAACTTACATCCATCTTGACTACAAATTGCACTAAGTCCAGGAGAAAATAGGAAATGGCGTGGGATTTAAACAAATGCTTGACAAGATTCAGCTTAAGGATGGGCAGGAGTCGAGCTAAAACTCGACTCGAATTCAAATCGAATTTCGAGTTGAGTCAAAGGTAATTTTCTTGAGTCGAATTTCATGAATAGCTGGCTCGCTCAGCTCGTTTTAACCCGTTTTGAAATCATGGCCTGATTAACTGGAAAGTGAAACCATGAGATTTGAAGGAATAATGTCGAATACGTTTAGTGTTGTTCACGTGAGGGGACACTGCTCGCATCTCGTCTCGTCACGATAACGAGACGGCAATAGAGTTTGATAACGAGA
This sequence comes from Thermobia domestica, assembly GCF_964235325.1. Lineage (NCBI taxonomy): Eukaryota > Metazoa > Arthropoda > Insecta > Zygentoma > Lepismatidae > Thermobia > Thermobia domestica. The sequence goes on from NC_137456.1 coordinate 190,432,748, forward strand.
GAGCCTCAAATGTCGTTAGCTCCAATATAAGTGTATACTGTAGTTCTTACCATCAAAGCTGACATCTGCACGGTCGAATTGTTGAGCCCAAGCAGAAGCCCAATCCGGTTGTGATGTCAACCGGCTCTGCTCAGTTCAACCGAGCGAACTATTCGAGTCGACTCGGTTGGGTTGAGCCATCGGCTCGGCTCAATTGAGCCAATGGGTTGAGCAGGCTGGTTGAAACGAGTCCATCGGCTTGGTTTGACTCGGTTCAACTGAGCCCATGGCTCGAGCCGGCTCGGTTGGGGTGAGCAATCAGCTCGGTTCGGTTCGACTCAGGTGATAAATCGACTGGGTTTGGCTAGAGCCAGCATGGTTGGATGAGCTGTAAGCTCGACTAACTTCTCGGTTCGGCTCGATAGTGAATGAGCTGTGACTCGAGCCGTTGACAATCCTAAACCCTGGCCTGCAGTTTTGAACTTGTTTGCTCGGCGCCCTACAACTTTTAACAATTTTTGACTTGAGCCCGAGTACTTGCTCCTTTGCAACTCAAACCGAGAACCTCGTGAACGATGTCCTTGCCTCCTAGACTTCACGACTGAAGAGGTCGGCAGTCAACTAATTTTTGGTATTCAGATTTAGACCGCCTGTCTTTCCTGTTTATACGCTGTGTTGTTATCATAATAATCTATTTATTTATTTAACGATCACCAGATACAGCTCAGAGGCCATTTTGTACTGGATATCTAACAACAATAACAACAATGAAAAGGATTAGGGAAGGTATCGGCCAGGCTCTCTTTAGTAGGCACTATCCCGTCATTTGCCTGGTAGGACTGACGAAAACCCTGGAAAACTCCAATCAGGATGATCGGCAATAGGAATTGAACCCACGACCTCCCAATGCGAAGCTATCGCTCTACCACTTAAAATAAGTTACTTCGCTCGGTGAATAATAATAATAATAATAATAATAATAATAATAATAATAATAATAATAATAATAATAATTATTATTATTATTATTATTATTATTATTATTATTATTATTATTATTACTATTATTATTATCATTATTTGTAGCAGTAGTAATATCATTGATAATAATTATATTGTCTATGTAGAATCTTTGAAAAGAGTACTTGAAACTACCCACAGGGCAGGAAACTTGCCCTGAATTCGGGTCGAGTTGGAGGAAATTTTTCGAGCCGAGTTCAAAGACGTCTGTTTCGAGTCGAGTCGAGTTTCAAAAAAACTTGCTGGAACTTGCTCCTGCAAATCTTCAAAAGCTACAATAATGAACACTATGAATTGAACAAAACGGATTGACGATGTACAGAAGTATGAAATTTCCACCTTAACGATGTGTTGTTCGCTCGGAAAATAACAAGACGACAAGGTTTTTCTTCAAACTGTCTTGGAGTATGGAGCTAATGTTTTGTATTTCACAAATCACAACGTTTTTCTATGCTCGGGGCGGGTACATTTTTGTTTCTATTTTTGAACTTCCTTACTGAATTTTCTGATGTGCTGCTTATTTTATTATTTATTTTTCTTAATTTGTGATTGTTCTTTCTTGTATTCCTACCCAGACAACACGTACGTGTACGACACATGTGCACTATCCATGCATAAGCCGTACATTTGCACATGTGCATTTGTTCGGATGATGAACACATAAATAACCCGTGCATAAGCCTTGCACGTGAATTTGCGTGGATGAAGCACACATACATAACCCGTGTATGTGCACATGTATATTAACGTGGGTTATGCACACGTACATAACCAGTGACTAAGTCGTGCATATGCACATGTGCATTTGCATGGATAAAGTACACATTTACATAACCCGTGCCTAAGCCGTTACATACACATGTGCATTTGCGTGGATGAAGAACAAGTAAAGAACCAGTGCTTAAAGCCGCTATGTGCACATGTGCATTTGCATGGATGCAGCGCACGTACATAACCCGTGCTGTAGCCTTTATGTACACATGTGCATTTGCATGGATGAAGCACATATTTATATAACCCATGCTTAAGCCGTTATGTACACATGTGCTTTTGCGTGGATGCAGCGCATGTACATAACCCATGCTTGAGCCGTGCATGTGCACATGTGCATTTACATGGATGAAGCACACATTTATATAACCCGTGCTGTAGCCGTTATGTACACATGTGCTTTTGCGTGGATGCAGCGCATGTACATAACCCATGCTTGAGCCGTGCATGTGCACATGTGCATTTGCGTGGATGAAGCACATTTAAATTACCGGTGCTTAAGCCGTTGTGTGTACATGGGTATTTGCACGGCTACTGCACGTGTGTATGAGACGTCCATAATACCGTGCAAGTGTATACTTTTACTTTCATTCTTTTACTCTCATTCTCATCAACAGAAAGTAACCTCAATTTTTGGTAGGTGTCGTTTTTCCTCCAGCGGTGTTATCGAGGCTTTTTGACGAATAACAGCTGAATGATTGTAAAAACTCCATAACGTCCACTGAGCTAGGACACAAGATCAACAGGTGGCAGCATTGCACTGATGTAACTACAGTCGGACAGTTCATAGGTTTACAAAATTATTTTCGTGACCTATTACACCAGAATATGTTGCGTTATTTGTTACTTGGCAAACATGTCAAAGATACGGTAAAGCTTTGCTCGTTGCAAATAATAAACTCCAAAACTAAAATTCTCACTGACAATTATTAGTTACTTGTTATATACTTTGAAGGTGATGTCTTTGCAGTTATAGATGGTGTTACTGCGTAAGACACCAAATGTATAAACTGCTTTTTTCGTTGCATCTCGAATTTGCTTTTGCATCACCTCTGTACTATGGCGAAATCATCTGTGGACTACATGTAAGTCATCTGGATACTGCTTCAAATCACCACTATCGTACATGTAAATTATCTGGGTACTGCGTGTAAATCACCTCTGTCCTACATGTAAATCACCTGTGTGTTACGTGTAAATCATCTCTGTCCTACATGTAAATCATCTGGGTACTGCGTGTAAATCACCTATGTGCTACGTGTAAATCACCTCTGCCCTACATGTAAATCACCGCTGTCCTACATGTAAATCACCTGTGAACTACATGTAAATCGAATACGTGCTACTTGTAAATCACCTGCGCGGTAGGTGTAAATCACTTGTGCAAGACGTGTACGTGTGCATTGCACATGTTCTGTGCAAGTGAAGATGTTGAATAGGACCCGGCATGTATATGTGCATCACATGTACAGGCGTGCATTTATACAGATGATGCACATGTTGCATCCGTGCAAATGTACATGTACTATACGGATACTGTACATGCATTGTGCTGTCTGGGTAATGATTACAATTTTTAATTGTTCCTTTTCTCTTCTTATTTACTTCCATTCGTCATTCTTTTATGATTTGATCTATTTCAATTTGCGATAGTTTTTGTTATTATATTCCTGAAGCGGGTTTTCCTTCTACCAGCGTTGGAGCCTAAGCTCCAATGAAGTACCGCAAGATATTATTACTATTATTGACCTATATACTGGAATAAACTTATAAATACATAAATGAACGTTAAAACCTCTTTTAAATAACATATTTATCAAATATTACGACAAATATATGCCTCATAGCAAATTATCATGGCAAAAAGGGAACAGAGAATAGCTTATTCCACAAACAAATTGTGTCCCGGAATATTATTTGTACGGGTGAAAGAAGTCAGTCATTGTAAATTCGCAGTTTTACAATTCCCGAACGCGCCTAACAGTTATTACCTGATGAAAACTAATTGCTTAACATTTATACTTCACATTAAAGCATAGGCGGACACAAAAGACCAATAAAATTTTCAAATAGAAGTGGAAGAGAAGTTATTAACACAATGAAAACAGAATTCAGACTTTACCTGTTAAAGATAACCTTGTTTTCATTTGTGACTATATTGAAGATAAAGAAATAAAAGAATTCAATTTTAAAGCAACAAGCAAGAGAATTTTAGAATCGATTGATCTAAATGAGTATATATCATGTAATCTAAAAGCTTCGTGGAGAAATGGAAGAATTTTAAAGTAGGCGTTTAGGATGGTCATTACATCAAATCATATACCTAGAAATAAAATTAAATATGTGCCGCTGAGATCTTCTTCTTATATTAACATTCTCAAACAATTACAGATAAGAAAACAGTAATTAAAGACAAGGACAAGAAATGTTTCTTGTACGCCACTGGAAGTTACTTAAAGTCTCTAGACAGATGTTCTATCAAAGACCTTAATATTATAAAGAAATGGTTAATAAATTACAAAAGAAAATACTGTGAAAAAATACAACTGAATGGCACAAAAATATTTGAGAAATAAGCAAAATTTTAATTTATGTTTACAGATATGATGAAAAATACAATGTGTATCGCAAGAAAAATATGTTAATTTATTATATGTCGAGCTCAGTTTCAAAACGTTTCTTATCCACTTTTCTAAATTTTTGGGAAATCAAGAAAACCGTTTAACGTCTTCGTTATGTCATTAAGTGAGCATTATATTACTCAGAAATTTTCTCAAGGCCAATAATATTTTATTTTCCTGCTAAATGTCTTAGTAGTGCCCACTATTAAAAAGAAATTAGGCGAATTTGTTTGGATAAGGGACGTTTTGAAACTAAAATCAGGACAAACCACGGTTTGAAAACAAAAACCTTTTAGTAAGAAACATTTTTCGTTTAAATGTATGCTATAAAAGAAAAAGGGTTTCTATATTTATCGGACATGTGATGTACATGCTTACTATTACTTTAAAACAGAATAATTCTACCGAGGAAAAAATACCCCGCTTTTATAGAATGTCACTAAATATGCCAAGAAAACACCTTATAGTATAAAAATTCTCACTGAATGTCTTGAGTAATTGCGTATGAAACCAGAAAAATGCAATGGAGTGTATCTTCTTTTAAGACTAGAGATCTTCCAAATCTTCCATCATTCCGTCTTCAAGTTCGTCTTCAGAAGCCTCTTCGGTTGTTTCCCTACGAAATATTTCCTTGCAGAACTACAACTCCGGCATAGCCATCCATTCTTCTCCAAAATTTAGTGTCAGCAATATCCCGACGTCTTCTAGCTTTTTCTCTTTCGCAGGAACACTTTTGGCAATTTGTGGCAGGAAGGAATTCGTATCGTTGACATCAATTTTGAAAACCTTTCTCGCCATTCCAGTCTCAGTGTTATACGTTGAAGAGTTCTCCCCTGACGAGAATTGGTGCTTTGGGGGACTTTCGTCTTAGAATTATAAATGTTTTGGCATATGAGAACTTGAAATGCCACTGGTTTGGTTACCTCATTTTATCCTGGGATACTTGTTTCCAGTCATATACTGTGCACTCGTCAAACAGTTTCACAGTAGTACTATTGATTTTTAAACACCTCCAAGTATTCTTCAGGCTTCACGATTGTATCGTACTTCTTTAGTTCAATTTTAACCCTCCCAAATACGTGGTCTGGAGGGAGGAATCAGTGTCTCGGCACAAGGAAAAATTAAGTGAATCTCATTCACAGCTGTTGGAGACAGTCATTAAGCCAATACGACAGCATACAGATCATGGTTGAATTCCTATTCCCTCACCCCCCACCCACCCACACAGCGAATAAGCGAACTGTGGAGGTATTTTCAAACGAGGTATTTTGAAGGCGATGGAATACCGCTGATGCAATTTGGGAAGACTCTTTCGTACCATCTGCTTCTGTCCAATAGTAGGTAAAAACCTTATGGAATAATTAACACTTCTGACCAGAGTATAACACTTACTTATTAAAACAAAAATACAGTGTAACTGTTTCGACAACTTAACGATATCTTCATTAGACACTAACTCCTGATGTCTGATGTCACAGGAGTTAGTGTTTGATGCAGAGAACGTTGTCGAAACCGTTGCACTGTATTTTAGTTTTAATAAATAAGTGTTATACTCTGGTCAGAAGTCTTAATTATTTCTTTAGTGAGTTCCAGAGTCGTAATGGATGAAAAACTTTATCTCTAGGTTGATTCTCCTTTGATGAGCCTTCACAAATTGTAAAAGCAAACATATAAAATTACCGACTTGATTATGCGGCATGATCCGGGATCCATGGAACAACTTGATTTTTCTGACAATCGAAAGAAAATGTAATTTCCCGATTCTTCTGGGATTTAAGCAATGTATAAAATGCCTCACTTTTGTGAATTTGAAACTGTTTCAACTGAAGTGTCATTTGCTTGAAGCTTCAGCTCAAATTGAATACACTTTTACACTTGTCTACAGCAGGGCTTCGAAAACTAATGTTATACTTCGTGACGAAAACATGGTAGAAGTATGAGTAGGGCACTGTGAGATCTTTGTTGGTATTGTTATACATTGCATAAAGCTTGGTTGTATTAAGATAGTTAGGAAGATATTGCTTGTAACACTAATTGTTTTGCAATCATGTTTCTCAACGGGGTAAGCTTCTCGATAAAAGATTTAACTGCATTCCCTTTAGCTTCAAAAAGAAAAGACTTGCTTTCTCCTCCTCCGTTCTCTACTGCCATCCTGACAGTGCTAAACTAAGGTTTACAAATACGCTGAGCTTTTCCCTTTCATACATTTAGTATATTGCAAAATGTTTGCTTACAAACCTGTACAAGCGATTTCTTACCTCCTTCTGATTTGAGAAAAAAGTAGCGAACCCAGAGTTCATTAATTTGCCTTGGTTCATTCCTTCCTCGCTTCCGTTTAGGTGATTCGCGTATTGTATGTTTAAGTATGAAACTGTCTTGGACCACTTTGCTCTTGTTCTCATAATAGTGCTGGTGGAACTTGCGAATATTTTGTAGAGAAAGTTCCTTACATTTAAAAGTCCTACCCACATGGTTACAGTCAGGTATCCGAGGTGAAGCTCTAGACGAATACCGCTGTCTCTTTGCTATATTTCGTTGCCACATTGCAGGGTTGACTTTCTTCTTTCTTGCTTTCCCAGGTCTCCATGGAACAATATACTTTTGCTGCTGGCTTTCTCCGAATAACTTGCATAACTAAGAAACCATGACTGAATGTTCCTTTCTTGAAAATAATTTGCTTGTTTACTCACATTCGAACAAACGGACAGAAGGTAACAAGTCTCGTAAAACACTACAACACAACGAAAACCTACCGTTGGAACCTCAAATATATTGGCGCGTAATTCAAGGAAATCGCGCGAAATTCGTCTTTATCAACGAATAGAGCATCACAAATTTACAAATTTAAAAGTTAACAGTATTTGAAACCCTATTCACATTCAATTAACCTTAGGGGAAAAAAACGTTTTCAAACAAAACAGTTGAAACTTTGATGGAAGATCATTGTGAAAAGGAACATTTTGTTTTGAAATTATTATGCTTGAAAATGTCCACCATCTTGATGTAAACAAGAGACGTTCTCAAACCAAACCTATATTTCTAAGATCATACGTACAGGTTTCTAGATTGATTTGCAACAAAATCCCTGCAGAAATTGATAAACAAATCATTAAAGATTAATAAACCGTAATTTTCTCGATTTTGAAAATTTTGAACAAGAGACGTTTTGAAACTGAGCTCGACATATGTAAAATATTATAAAAATAATCATTTTTGTTGGATAAGGAATTTATCTACACTAATAAGAAGTCAAATGACAAAATATGAAGAAAAAATATAATTTTGTGACAGCTTTTAACCAGACATTTTAGAAGCGAAAATCAGTTTTACAAAAATGAATTAAATTGCAAAGAGCAAACTGTCAGAATACAACCACCGAGCTAATCAGAATTTCAAAACTTCAATCGACATTTCAGGGTTCCATTTACAAGAGACGTCAATTTTGAATGTTTATGTAAAATGAAAGTAGAGCATAATTGATTTAAAAATAGTCTTCTAATGAGTTTCTGCTATTACATTAAATATTCAAATGGAAATTAAAGAAGCCCAAAAACTTATATTGAACTAGATGTTGCAAAAATGTTTATTAAAAGGTTACATGAAGAAGCAATAGAAATAAATAAGAAATGTGACGAAGAAGTGGGTGTGAATCTGACTACCAAAGAAACATAAACTTATGAGACCTTAAATATTCGTCACATATGTGACAGAATTTTGAATAATTTAGCATCTACCATTAAAAGCAAACATATCAAAGAAAAAATATAATTTTCAAGGATAAAAATAATGTGATTGATAAGTTAAAAGAATATTGTAAGGATCCCCACATCATAACATGAGCACATATTTACGGACGAAACGTGCTAACGTTTACAAACAAACAGACGGTACACTGAAAAGGAAGGTACGAAGATCAACACGATGGGAACCGAAAGAGGACGAGCAACCTGAAGAGGGCCTATAAAAGAGGAACTATAGAGGAAGGAGGCAAGAGTTGACCACTGATCGCCTACCCACAACAGCTCTGGAGGTCGCACTAGACTAACGGGCTCAACCTATTCTAACATCCCTGGAGGTTGCTGTGAAGCGAAAGGGATTTCTCAACATAAACCATACCTCGCGAGGCTGCCATGAGCCGAGGAGGTTTCCTAGGACAGTAACCTGAAGTCGCTACAAGAAACCCCGGTGGCTCCCGTGAGCGAAGGGGTACTTGTATGAAACGTTACTTCCTTTACCCTTGGTCATAAAGGAGATTCTGATATATTAACTTTGTAAGACATAAAGACTTTTGTATTTTTATAAATAAATAGGTGAAGGGCTAGATTCTCTGTCCATTATTGACTGTACCTACACAAAATATTGCATGATGCTAGGCGCAGAAGTTTTGTACGGGACGCTCCTTTTATTAACTTTGTATTAGGCAGAAAAATCAAATAGGTCAGTATCAAAATTATTCTAAGTTCCATTTCTCTCCTCTCTTCTTCTTCATTTTCTTTTAGTGCGATTTTATGCCGCAAACAAGGTCTGGTAAATAGACATCAGTGTTGGGTAAGTTACTTGTAAAAATGTAACGCGTTACAAGTTACTTTACTTTCTCTTAAAATGTAACGCGTTAGTAACGCGTTACTTGCCTCCAAAAAGTAACTGTTACTTTACTTCGAAAGTAACGCGTTACTAACGCGTTACTTTTAGGCCCGAAACTTTAAAAACGTGTGAAAAATTATGACTTCAATTTTCCGTACTGCTAATACTACCGCTATTCTTATTCTTATTCTTATTATTATTATTATTATTATTATTATTATTGCACGTTCTGAATCGCTTTATGTAAATGCAAGGACAAATTTTTACTTGATATATGAACATTTTCATATAATGTAACATTGATAAAATGCCATACTGCGTTACTCGTAGGGATGGACACGAGAAAGTTTTCTTTGACACTCGATTCGACTAGAAACAGACATATTTGAGCTCGACCCGAGAACTCGACTCGAATTGGGGTCAAATTCGGAGTCGACTCGAGCCAAATCCGGTGTGTAGTTTCGAGTACATTCTTCAAGTATATTACATAGACAATATAATTATTATCAATGAAACTACTACTATTACAACTTATATTATTATTATTATTAATATTATTATTATTATTATTATTATTATTAATTATAACAACATAGGCCATTTGTATTTGAATACTAAAAAACTAGTTGATTGCCAATCTCGGTAGTCGTCAAGTCTAGGAGTCAAGAACATTGTTCACGAGCTTCTGAATTTGGATTGAGGGTCTAGGTTGAGTATTCGGGCTCGAGCCAAACACTGTTAAAAGTTATAAGGCACTGGCCAAATATCTTCAAAACTGCTCGGCCCGGGTTTAGAATTGTCAACTACTCGAGAAGCTCGGCTCACAGCTCATTCACTATCGACCAGAACCGAGAAGTGAGCCGAGCCAACAGCTCACCCAACCGACTCGACTAGAGCGCTCGGCTCAGTTGAGCCGAACGGAGCAAATGGCTCATCCCTACCAACCCAGCTCGAGCCGATGGTTCACCACCAAGTGAGCCGGCTCCAGCCACCTTCTCAGTTGAGCCGAGCCAAGCCGAGTTTGTTATAAAAAAATCTCTTGTGGTCTCATTATCGAGACGAGACGAGATGCAAGCAGTGTCCCCTCTCGTGAGCAACACTAAAAGTATTCCATGGCTCTCGTTTTCCAGTGTAATCAGGCCATGATTTCAAGACGATTTAAAACGAACGAGCCATTTATCAAACTCGACTGGACTCGAAATTCGACGCGAAAACTGAATCGGCTCGGAACTCGACTCGAGGATATTACCTTTGACTCGAAACTTGACTTGAAAATGAAATGAAATCTTTGAGTTTTACGTCCCACGGTTATGCCGGTTAGGCTAAAGGAGACGGTGATGATGAGAGATGAGTGAAATGGTGGAATGAAGAAAGTGGGAGGAAACGGGAGAACCCCGAGAAAACCCACGAGCACGGTGTTTGTCCACCACAAAGTTCACTTGGCGGGGGCTGGGATCGAACCCGGGACCCCAAACACCAGAGGTGAACGCTCTACCACTGAGCCACCGCGCCCCCCGAAACTTGACTTGAATTCGAGTCGAGTCGAGTTTTAGCTTGACTCGTATTCATCCCTATGCGTTAGAAAAAATGGTTGCTTATTATTCTGCTAAACTAATTATATAATAATAACAATGTTATGTAAAATTAAAAATAAAGAATTTAGAGAAACATTACACTACTCTATAATCAACGAGACTCTAGGATAAGCAAACTGATCTGAAAGAATTCCAATATTACATACTATCAGCAAACTATTTTCTAGTAATAATGTAGGCCTGTTCATCAAAACACAGTTTATCCATATTAACCCCATACTGTAAATCGTTAATTATGGCACCCTAGTTGTTGATAAATATTTTTCGCCGGAGCACTTCAGACACTTTACTTTTAAATTCTGTCCACCATCACCCTCAGTTCTTAAAAAAAAAAAAAAAAAAAGTATTCTTTTAAATGTTCGAACGGTAACATATTTTCGTTCTCCATCTTTATAAAAACTACACCAATCAAAGTAAAATAGACTACCGGTATCATTGCACTCCTAGTTAACTCACTGAATGTATTGATTTGATGCTATCAAAATCTACGACAAAATCTTCCAGGTGCTTGCAATCAATACACGTGATTTCCCTAAGGCTGTCCTCATCTTCAAAAATCAGCAAGTGGCACTACGAACTTATCTGTTTCTCTGTGTGTTTGTGACTGTCGTTCACTGACATACATAGTTCATGCTCGATTGTTTCATTCTGAGAAAATCACTTATAGGAAAGAAACATTTGTTTCCGAAAAAAAAAAACAATAAATATATATATATTGTAGTTACTCATCCGAAATGTAACGCGAAAAAAGTAACGCAAACTAGGTACGTTACTTAAAAAGTAACGCGTTACTTGCGTTACGTTACTTCCCAACACTGATAGACATATAGATCAGGAGAAAATAATAATACAGATTTTAACATGACAGAGGGTGTATCTAGTATTGTCTTTTAGTATACCGAATCTTACTAAATATTCCTGCCACATACATGAAGACCCAGTTAAATTTTTCATGATGTACGATCATATGGCTACTATGTAGTCGTGGTTATCAGCCAAGAAGGAAATTTTACCGATATATTTACAGGATACAGCATTAGATCTAGTATTGCAACTTAAGAATCATAACCAAGTCGGAACATTCACCTATAAACATTTAAAAGCTAAATTAATTGCATTAAGTAGACCGAAGGTGCCGTCATATAAGGCAGAACAGGAATTATTTCAAGTTCAGGAGGGACTATAGGAAACTATAGATTCATACTTCTTGCGTAAACTTCGTGCAATCAGACAATTAATTCTGGACACGTGGGAGGAGCAGAAGATCCAGCACTTATCATAGGACTTCAATGAGATTTTCTCAATAAAATTGCATTAGAAAGAATTGAAACTGTTGACGCTTTACAAACGAAGTACCTTGGAAGCCACCAATGATCTTTTACGAAAGCGAGATCATGGATAATTATCACAGACAGTACATACGTTATACGGCCAAAACCCAATACCTAAATCGAAGGAACCAAAAATGACATACTCCGTTCAACAACCTTATCACCATACTTCTCCTGTACAAACGCATCCTGCTATGCATCCAATGCACAGTTATATTCCTGTACCTCCACAAGTTATCAGCTATCAGTATACTCTATCTTTAAACTCATCTCAACCATTAGCGCCTAATCAGCAGTGTTGGGCAAAATCAATTGAAATCAATTGCAATTGATCAATCAATTGAAAGTAATTGCTCTGAAAATCAATTGCAACTGATTTCAATTGCAATTGATTTCAATTTGTAATTGACAATTAATTTCAATTGCAATTGAATTCAATCATAAAATTTGCAATTCATTCTTCGTCAATTGTTAATTGTTAATTGGTCACCAGGCAATTGAAACTTTTAATTGTTAATTGTCAATCGCAAAGAGTGCAATTGAAACATTTAATTGTTAATTGCAATTGACAATTGAAACTTATAATTGTTAATTGTAATTGTTAATTGCAATTGAAATCAACAATTAAAACTGAAAATAAGAAGATATGTGTATATTGTGTTGTCCACTTGTTACTGTTTTACGTATTTCAAAAAAGGCACTTATAAGAAATGCTGGATAACTACCATCCCTTCGACCCCCCTGGGAAGAAAGCCGTGAAACTAAGCATTTTCTAAATATATTATGTTTATGATTCTATCACCCTCGAAAGAACTCTATATGCCCATCATGTATACAATAGGGATGGGTACAAGCGAGTTCGAGCGAGTTTTCTTTAAAACTCGACTCGACTCGAAGCAGACATCTTTGAGCTCGACTCGAGAACTCGGCTCGAAAAATTTCCCCCAACTTGACTCAATTGGGATCGAGTTTCCAGTCGAGTCTAGCTAAAACGAGCCAATTCGAGCTAAATCCTTTGTGTAGTTCCAAGTACTACTCTCTTCAAGTATCCTACATAGACAATATAATTATCCATGATACTATTACTACTACTATAACTAATTATTATTATAACACCGTGTGTAAATATGGAATATAGGCGGTTTGTATCTGAATATAAAAATTAGTTGACTGTCAATCTCGTCGTCAAGAAATCTTCAGGAGGCAAGGACATCGGTCACGATGTTCTAGGTTTAAGTTGAGGAGTAGCAAGTACTCGGCTCGAGCCAAAAATTGTTAAAAGTTATAGGACTCCAGCCAAACATGTTCAAAACTGCTCGACCCGGGTTTAAGGTTGTTAACGACTCAAGCGGCTCTCTCATAGCTCATTAACTTATCGAGCCGAACTGAGAAGTGAGCCGAGACAACAGCTCATCCAACCGAGCCAGCTCGAGCCGGTGGCTCACACGAGCTGAACCGAACCGACCTGATTGCTTACCCTAACTGAGCTGGTTCGAGCCATCGGCTCAGTTGAGCTGATTCGAACCCAGCCTATGGACTCGTTTCAACGGAGCTGGTTCGAGCCATTGGCTCCAATCGAGCAGAGTGGATGACTCGTCCCTACCGAGCCGGCTCAAGCTATTGGCTCAATAGAGCCCAACCGATGGGTCATCTCAACCAAGCCAGCTCAAGCTGTTCGCTCAGTTGAACCGAGTCGAGCCGGACATCACTATCCCGGTTGAACTTCTACTTTGGCTAAAAAAAAAAAAATTAGACTGTGCAGTTCTCAGCCTTGATGGTATACTTATATTGGTGCTCACGGCGTCATTAACTTGTTCCGCCACCAACGAATTTCGAGGTACTTTGTTTTGCATCTTTTGTGCGTGTTTGTGTCGCTTCACTTTGTGAGCCTATTCCTACATTTTGTGTGTCACCGGAAGTGGGTCAAAATGGGCCTACCAATATGGCGGAAAAAGTTATTGCTGTTCCGCCACCAATGAATTTCGAGGTCATTGCCTTCACATCGTTTTGTGCCGTTTTGTGTGTCTACTTCCACGTTTTTTGCGTCACCGGAAGTGGGTCAAAATGGGCTTCCAAGATGGGACGAAAATGACCAAGAGTTCCGCCACTATCGAATTTCGAGGTAGTTAATTTCACATCGCGTACCCTTTTGTGCGCCTATTTCGACGTTTTGTGCGTCACTGGAAGAGGGTCAAAATGGGCTTCGAAGGTAGGACGAAAATGACCCACTGCTCCGCCACTACTGAATTTCGAGGTCCTTCCTTTCGCATCGACTAGTGAATTTTCGTGCCGTTTTGTGCCCCTATTTCCACGTTTTGTGCGTCACCGGAAGTGGATCAAAATGGGCTTCCAAGATAAGACGAAAATGACCGAGAGTTCCGCCACTGGGGGGCGCGGTGGCTCAGTGGTAGAGCGTTTACCTCCGGTGCTTGGGGTCCCTGGTTTGATCCCAGCTCGCGCCGTGTGGACTTTGTGGTGGACAAACACCGTGCTCGTGGGTTTTCTCGCGGTTCTCCCGTTTCCTCCCACTTTCTTCATTCCACCATTTCACTCATCTCTCATCATCACCTTATCTTTTAGCCTAACCGGCATAACCGTGGGACGTAAAACTTAAAGATTTAATTTCATTTTCAGTTCCGCCACTATCGAATTTCGAGGTCGTTAATTGCACATTGCGTACCTTTTTGTGCACCTATTTCGACGTTTTGTGCGTCACTGGAAGAGGGTCAAAATGGGCTTCGAAGGTAGGACGAAAATGACCCACCGCTCCGCCACTACCGAATTTCGAGGTCCTTCTTTTCGCATCGACTAGTGAATGTTTCGTGCCCCTGTTTCCACGTTTTGTGCGTCACCAGAAGTGTGTCAAAATGGGCCTCCAACTGTTCCGCCAGTATCGAATTTCTAGGTCGTATCTCTCGCATCATTTAGTGACTATTTTTAAAAAAAAAAAATTCTGTGCCTACTTCCTTGTCTTGTGAGCCACCGGAAGTGAGTTAAACAGGCCTTCAAAGTGGGAGTTAAATGACTCACTGCTCCACCACTACCGAATTTCGAGGTCCTTCTTTCGCATTGACTAATGCCTGTTTTGTGCCGTTTTGTGCCCTATTTCCACGTTTTGTGCGTTACAAGATGTGTGTCAAGATTAGCCTCCAAGGTGTGACGAAAATGACCTACTGTTCCGACACCATCGAATTTCTAGATCGTTTCTTTCGCATCGCTTAGTACTTTTTTTTTTTAATCTGCATCTATTTCTCGTCTTCTGCATCACCCGAGGTGAGTTAAACGGGCCTTTAAAGTGGGAGTTAAATGGCTCACTGTTCCGCCACTATCGAATTTCGGGGTCGTTTCTTTCTCATCGTTTAGTGCCTGTTTTGTACGTTTTGTGCGTCACCGGAAGTGGCTCAAAATGGACCTATGAATATAACGAAACAAGTTAATGCTGTTCCGCCACCAACGAATTTGGAGGACGATTCGTCCACATCGTTTAGTGTGTATTTTGTACCGATCTGTTCACCTACTTCCACGTTTTGAGCATCACCAGAAATGCGTCAAAATGGTCCATCAAGGTGTGAGGAAAAGAGCCATTGTTCCGTCACTATTGAATTTGGAAGTCGTTTCTTTCGCATCGAACAGTGCCTGTTTTGTACCGTTTTGTGCTCCTATTTCCACTTTAGTGCGACAAGAAAAATGGGTCAAAATGGCCTACAAGTATAGCGGAATAACTTAATGCTCTTCCGTCACCATCGAATGTCGATGTCGTTTCCTTCACATTTTTAATGCATGATTTATGTTGCTTTGTGCATCAGTGGAACTGGGTAAAAATGGTCCTTGAATGTGGGATGAATATGTCTTTTTCTGCCATATTTGTAGGTCCTCTTTGACCCACTTTCGGTGGCGTAAAAAACGTGAAAAAATATGCGCAGAAACGGTACAAAACATGCACTAAACAATGCGAAAAAAGCGACTGTGGGATACTGGTGGGATAGTGGGTCATTTTTCTTCCCACACTGAATGCCCATTTTGACCCACTACCATTGATTCACAAAACGTGGAAATAGGCTTAGAAAACGGTAGCAAGGAAATAATTATCAATGATAATTATAATAATTACCTATATAATTGAATTCATTGTAATTTGGTCCATGACAAACACTTTACCATTTCGCACTAGCTGTTATGCTCATTCTTCGCACGGATAAAATAAAATATCAATGTAAACGAACTGAACAACGGGAGAACAATTAAGAAACATTCTAAAATTGGATCTATTTTGTGTGAATATATATCCAACAACGTACATGTGTTTTCATTGGGAAGGCCGATGGGGACTGAATTTGAACGTAAATATTATCGGGGGTGTAACTATACATCTGAGCAACCCCGATAAATATGTATTCGACACAAATATTGGTCATTTTCTACTACTTTTACATGTCCCGGTGAGCGCCCCCTCAGACCCCCTTGGTTCAAATTGTAAAAAAATCTCCTCTGGCCCCCAGCCGATACCGCGAAAACTATGAATGTGACACTAACATCTGCCATTTTCTACTACTTTTTACATATCGCGGTAAAAGCCCCTATGATCCTCTGGTTCCAATTTTCAAAAAACAACGCCTTTGGCCCGCAGCCGATGGGGGCTGCATTTAGAAGTCAACGCCTGTGGAAGTATCACCATTCATCTCAGCGACAGCGAAAACTATGGATTTGACACTAATATCGGTCATTTTCCATTATTTTTACATGTCTCGCAATTCTCCACCCCCGGGTACTCCCGGCCAGCATACAATGGTGGCTAAATGTGAAAATCATCGCTAATGAAAGTATCACCATTGATCTCAGCGACCGCGAAAACTACGGATTTGACACTAATATCAGTCATTAAGGATTATTTTTACATGTCTCTAGATCCCTTTTATAATGCCTTCGTTCCTTAGCTAATGGGAGCTAAATGTGAAAGTAAACGCCGTCTTGAGTTTCAGCATTGAGCTCAGCGTCCCCGAAAACTATGAATTTGACATTAATATCGGTCATTTTCGACTACTTTTACATGTCTCGGAATTCCCCCCTCTGGTGACCTAAGGCCCGCATACAACGGTGGAAGAATTTGAAAGTCATCGCTAATGGTAGTGTCACCATTGATCTCAGCGACCGTGAAAACTATGGATTTGACACTAATATCGGTCATTTTGGATTATTTTTACGTCTCGGTATCCCTTCCCCCTTCCCGTTGACCCCCGGCCGACAGCCGAATAGGGCGAATTTGGAAGTTAATGCGATTGGAGTTTCACCATTGATCTCAGCGACCGCAAAAACTATGAAATCGACACTAATATCGGTCATTTTCTACCACTTTTACATATATCGGTAAAAGCCCCCCTGCTACCCCCTGGTTCGAATTTTGTCAAAAACGCTTTTCCTTGGTGCGGGACCTGGACCAAGGTACCCGTGACCAAAATTTGGTTACTCTCGGTCAACTTGTCTGGTCCCTAGGCCGTTCCCGGAAAACGTCAACGTTCGAAATTTGAAAATTAAACTCTCCGTCTTGATCTGGGACCTAGAGCAAGCTACCCGTGTCCAAATTTTGAAAAGATTCGGTCCGCTCATCTGGTCCACAGGCCGCACAAAGATAGACAGACAGGCGCAAACAAACTCTTTATTTTATTTATATTAGAAAGGTCAGATCCGCCGTTATTGTAATAGAGCGGTGCTTGAGCGATTGATCGTAGAAATTCAAACTCTGATGAGTGATAATTTCATAGGCTTGTTTTATTACAAGTTTAAACTCTTCAGTCAGTAGAGAAGAGGGCGTGAATCATGGGTCAGAGTTGATGACAATAGGTTTTGGTGGGTCTGTGGGTCACAGTGGGTGAAAGTGGTTCATGGTGGGTCGTGGGTCAGAGTGGGTCACAGTGGGTCACGGGTCACGGTGGGTGGTGAGTCAATTAATCGTGGATAAAGTTTTCATTGAACCACGCCCTCTCTGAACTACAGTGTTGAAAATTAATCAGGGAAAATCAATTGAAAGTAATTGCTGTGGAAATCAATTGCTATTGAATTAATTGCCAATTGATTTCAATTGCAATTGAATGACTGAATTCAATTGCAATTACTTTCCACTGCAATTACTTTCAATCAATTGATTAAGTGCAATTGATTCTCCATTATTAATGGCCAACTGCAATTAACAATTAACCATTACTTACTTCAATTGTCAATTGCAATTAACAATTAAATTTACAGATTAATTGTTAATTGTTAATTCAATTGAAATTTGCCCAACACTGCTAATCAGCAAGAATGTCTTACGGTTAGTCAATAACCAAAGGTCGTTCCCCACCAGGAGCAACATCCTCCTCAACCTGATTTTTCTACTTTGGCTAATAAAACTGCGGAGTTATCATTAGTAATAGCACAATCAAGTTATAGAAACCAACAAGGATTTAGGAAGAGGAACAACCAACGTAATAATAATAATAATAAAGAGAAGAAGAAACAGGGACATTCCCAGAACAATCAACAAGCCAAACCTACAAAGAACCAGATATTAGTTTGTTCCGTATCTCGGAACCGCGGACATGGAGCTTCTATATATTTTAGGCGTCAGAAAAACGTGTAGGGCCGCCCCTTGAGAAGGGGGCCGACAGTCAAAATTATCCAGATTCCAAGGAAAAAAATGTAGAAATTAGCAATTCAAATTATATAAATTACGTTATTCCTTTTTCAGGAAACCAACCACAAAATTTGGCAGATCGGCGTGAAAACATCACTTTAGAAGACGAAACTAATAGATCAAATCTAGTAATCAACACCAAATTAGGACCACAAAATGTAATAACCAATACCGGGAGCACAATTTCAATATGGCCTTCGGATAGTTTACCACTTGGAACGTATTTAATTGCATTCCATACGGTAGTGAAGGGAGTGTCAGGAAGAAACATCTACTTGAAAGAAATAGCACTAATAACATGCAAAATAGGACAAACAACTTTCAGTCACTACTTTCGGATAGTAGATAGGCCAATGCCTATCATTTTTGGAATTGATTTCCTCCAAAGCAGTTATGCCACCATAGATTTAAACAAAAACATAATTTCTTTCTTCAAATACCCACAGAAGCCGAGGCACAACCATGTGAGAAGAAGGAGGATGCATTATCACCTTTTACAACTCGAGTCATAATACAGCCTCAGCAAGACTGTTTATACCTGACTAAAAACATAACACTTCTTCCACGCTCGCATACATTCATTCCTGGTGTAACAAAGAAAAACAGATGACGCGGAATCTTTGTATGTCATTGCTTCTGGAATACTTTACATATAGAGATGCCGCGCTCTAAACAAGAAAATTAACTTCACCAAATGGCAATTTTAATCTCGAATCCCAACAGCCATAACATTACTATAAAGAAAAATACACCAGTGGCGGTTCTTGAGGAAGGTCACAAATTTTTTCAACTCTCCAGAAACACTATTTTCATCAGAAAACGCGCAGTAATTCACAGCAACCGAAGAAATTGATGAACATTTAAAATACATGGAAATTTTTAGAGAGCTCTTTGACGTCAATTCTAACTTAAATAAGACTCAGAAACATTAATTTACGTCTTACTGTTCAATTATAGAGAGGTTTTTACATATGCTCCTGATCATATTGGACATTTTAGAGGATATGTTCACAAGATCAGAATTTCAAAGTCAGCTGCATTTCACGATCGTTCACCGCTTAGTCCTCTTCACATAGGCACGAGACCAGATAGATAAACAAATTCAAGAATTCCTCAATGCGAAGATTATTAGACCCATAGACAATAGCAACTTTAGTTCTCCTCTTATCTTTGTAAGGCAGGTACACAAGAGTTTTGGATTGTCCTCAGCTTGCAAACATGTAATAGTTACAACAAATATTTATGAGTCCCTTTCCAATCTACAGAAGACGTTTGAAGCTCTCTCAAGGGAAAAACTTTCATAAATAACTTGGACTTATCGGCTAGTTATTACCAAATTTTCCTTCATCCTGAAAGCCGAAAATACATGACTTTCGAGGTCAATCGCACGAGAAAGTTGTACGAATTTTTGAGGTGCGTTATGGGACATCAGACCTCGAGACAAGCACTCATTCTCGCGACGAGAATAATTTTGGACGGATTACCCAATGGGATTACCAGTTTCGCTGATGATATTACGTGCGGCAGTTACGACTTTCAGCAGCAGTTACAGAATTTAGAACTTCTAATAACGAAACTTAGAAAACACGATTTTTGTGCTTCTCCTAAGAAAACACACTTGTGTTATCACGAGCTTAATGTATTGGGATATCTCGTCAGCGGAGAATCCTTCAAAATAATACCAAAAATAGTTAAGAAGACAAAAACTTTAAAAAGCCAACTATAAAACTAATTCTCAAAAGTTTTATTTGGTTATGCTCGTATCTTAGAGCACATATTGAAGATTTTACAACAAAAATCGAACCACTTCAACAATTAGCAACACCTAACTCTAAATTTAAATGGACAAAGGAACATGACACATTTTGAACAACTGAAGGAGGACATACTTCAAGCCCCTCTCTTTCTCATTTTGACGATTTGTTAGAAATTCGGGTATATACCGACAGCGTCACATCCAGGCTGGGGGCATACTCGCTTCTTATAACCCAGAAACTGACACAGAAAGGGTAGTGGCATATTGCAGCGGGAGATTAACGAAATCCCGATAGAAGGGTAGTATTTGACAAAAGGAATTATATGCTCTTATATATACCTTACGAAAATTTCGTTACTTTCTACTCATAGAAAATTTAATCTTTATGTGGTCGCCAAATGCTTAGCTACACTAAATACACAACCAGATAAGGTTGGGAAATATACCAGGTATAAATTATTTTTTAGCCGACTATGATTTTAAGATACAATATTTGCCAGGTTCTAAACACCCAGCTGATATCATTAGTAGACTTGAGCAAACAAAAGACCTCTTAAACGAAGAAGAGAATAAAGAGAAGAGTGAAGAAAAAGGCGAAGATTGTCATGCATTTAGATCCAACAGCCTTCAGGTTAATATTTTACAAACGGAAAATAACAATTTTTTTACCTAATATAGCAAAGGAACAGCATAAAGACAATAATTATAAAAATATCATCTGTCTTAGAAGGAAAAGAGCCGGACAGAATTTCTACAGTTAGATCGGCAAGATTTTTTGTCTTAAAGAGGCATACTTTAGAGAAGACAAAATGTTCCTCATTACGGACTATTACATCTTTTATGTACAAGTTATTAGCCAACTTGTGGTCTACAACCTTTCACAGGCAATCTGCAGGCCTACACTTCGGATTCTCGAAATCTTATAAAACTGCTATAAGAAAATTAAATATGCCGCATCTTAAGAATTATCTTCCTCATACGATACGCACGTAACCAGACTGTCAGAAATTAAAATGGCTACCGGAGAAGAAATAGGCTGAGCTGCTCTATCATCCTGTAGGAGACACTGCGACAGCTTGGGTCTATGATGAGCTTCAACCATTTCCAAGTGAAGAAAGACGAAATAAGTATATATTAGTAGCAACGGAATTAGCATACGTAGTCGGAAGCACAGTGGACTCAATAACTGCCGAAAACAAAAATTTTTGGAACGTGAAGTTATTTTAAAATTTGAAGAATTTACATTATGCTTGTACCAACATCCAGCACACGGAGCATCACGTTTACAGCATCTTGGACAGAAGTATGACTTCACTTACAAATACTCCAACGCATACAATCACGCTTCGATTGGATTCGTAGAACAAATGAATAAAATTATACAGAACTGTCTTAAATTTTTTGTACAAGAGCATCACTGACTGGGAAAAATGGCTACCGTATGGTATTTTCGGTATTAACAGTTTTATACAAGGTGGGACAAAATATTCATCTAGCTTTTTACTATTTGGATATGAGGCTAGAATTCCAACGGAATGCACGTTTGCTTCTTAACAAAGCATACAATTGACAAAGATAAATTTAAGGCAATTAAGAAAAAGGTGCAAACCAATTTCGAACAGGCATACATTAAACAAAAGAAATTTTATGATAAACGTCATAAACAAACATCCTACGAGTCAGGAGATCTGGTTTTAGTTTATTTTCCTACAAGAAAGCAAGGTCACCCCGAGTATTTTACAAATCATTACGACGGGCCGGCGGAAGAAAAACAAAAACTTAATTCAAATTTATACCGAATCGAGTTACCTTACAAATTCAGAAACAGACTACTGGATATTTCGATTGATAACCTCAAACCATTTTACACCGAATAAGCCTCATCATTTCGTCAGCACGGACTTCTACATGAACACAAACAGAAGAAGAATGCTACAAACTTACAAATACTTACCAGCAGCAGAAGATGAAGCAGAAGCAGAAGAAAAGAAAAAACAGAAGAGCTGCAATATCACGGACAAAATCGCATTTCTTTATTTAACTTGTACAATTCATCTCACTCTGTTTTCTAGTTCGCTGCATTAGTTTTTCTGTTCAGTTGCCGATCTTCAAACTCAATATTTTTTTCTCTTTCTTTTCTCGTTTCAAAAGTCATTCATCCATGCACGGTCGAAATACATTACTTTCACATTTCTAACATCAATTCTCCAATAGATATTACCTGGTCCTGATTCTAATTTATATTATTCTTCTTTCCTTAATTCTTATGATAATAATAATCTACATGTGCCTCATTTTTAATAAGTCCCGTTATAAAGGCAAAAGCATAAATCATCTAGAAATCTCATTACCATCGGAAAGACAACTCATCGGCGCCTGCTGTTCAAATTGATAATCATACAGTTCAGATAGTACAACCATACAGTTCCGAATGTAACATTAATATTGATACCGATTTTAGTAAGCAAACAAACAAACAAAACTCGACCAATACCCACAATTAGTGAACTATCGTACATTTATTAAATACTGTTATGGCACCTTTTACCCGCTCTGAGGAAAGTAATAATGACAATTTGATGCTGCTTAGTCGGAACAGAAGTAGAGTGCTATTACCATATTTATTATACACATTTCAAAACAATTGTTTAGTGATTTTATAGTGTTTTACAGTGTCTTTAACAGTGCTTACAGTATCATGTGTTTCAAGTGTATCAGTGTTTTAGTGAAACTTCATTCTAGTTCATTAAAACTGTTTTTCTTTAAAAATAATTTTGTAGATTATTTTTTTCCCAGTGTGGCGGTGTAAGGATCCCCACATCATAACATTAGCACATATTTATGAACGACACGTGCTAACGTTTACAAACAAACAGACGATACACTGAGCAGGAAGATACGAAGATCAACACAATGAGAGCCGAAAGAGGACGAGCCACCTGAAGAAGGCCTATAAAAGAGGAACTACAGAGGAAGGAAGCATCAATTGACAACTGACCGCCTACGCACAACAGCTCTGGAGGTTGCACTGGACTAAGAGGCTCAACCTATCCTAACATCCCTGAAGGCTCCTCTGAAGCGAAGTGGATTTCTCAATATAAACCATAACCTCGCGAGGTTGCCATGAGCCGAGGAGGTTTCCTAGGACAGTAGCCTGAAGTCGCTACAAGAAACCCCGGTGGCTCCTGTGAGCGAAGGGGTACCTGTATGAAACGTTACTTCCTTTACCCTTGGTCATAAAGGAGATTCTGATATATTAACTTTGTAAGACAAAGACTTTTGTATTTTTATAAATAAATAGCTGAAGGGCTAGATTCTCGGTCCATTATTGACTCTACCTACAAAAAAAATTGCAATATAAAGATCAGTTAAGAAAATGCTAGCGTAAAGTGAATATGAATAAATCAGAAGTAAGAGCTCATGATAATTTAAGTGGAGCTGTAGCTCATAGCTAATGTAATTAAAACTGAATTTCTCTCGGTATTTATTCACAACTTGAGTGGTCATGGTATTAATTTACTTATTAAAGAACTTGCTTATGGTACAAGTGAAACAAAGCCAATAGCATATAATGAAGAAAAATATACTCGAAATATGTACAGATTGGTAAAAAGAATGGAATTAACTTAAGATTTTTAACCTCATTCAGATTTTTATCGGAAAGTTCAGCAGAATTAGCATCTAATCTTACAAAAGAGCAATAAAGAGAAACAATAAACTACTTTTCAAATGATGCAACGGATTTAGTAATTAAAAAGGTGTGTGTCCATATGAATTCATAGATTCAATTGAAAAATGAAAAGAAACTCAACTCCAACCAAAAGGAGGTTTCCTTAATAACCTTAACAAAAAACTAATATCATTGATAAAGACTATGAATTTGCAAAAAAAGTTTGGAAATGTTTAAACATTAAAAACCTTGCAGAATATGCTGAATTTTATAACGAAACAGACATATTAATTCCAGTAAATGTTTTAGAATTTTAGAGATGTGTGTTTAAGGGCATATAGTTTAGATCCTGCTTGGATATAGCACTTATTCTCTCATGGGATTCAATATTAAAAAATATTACAATTAAATTAGAAATGTTAACTATGATAAAATGTTAATGATGGAAAAGAGTATAAGAGCCAGAATCTCTCAATGTTGTAAAAGACTTGTAAAACCAAATGACGAATAAATGAGAGATTTCAATTGAGGTGAGTGTTAAACATATATGGCATAATTAGATACAAGTAACCTGTATGGGTGGGCTATGAGTAAAAATTGTATTTCAAACAGGGCTTGCTAACTTAATTTGGGCGTTATTAATTATTCATTTGTTATGATACTTATATGATAACGAAAACTGAGACTAAATGAATAACGTTACTGCGTTAAATACCGTCTTAGCTGACACAATTACGATACTTATTAAAAATAACGTTATTGCCAGGCGAAGAGAGCATTTCGCTATTAAGGCTGGGTTACTGCTCCAATAAAGTTAATGCATGATAACGTAATAGGTTTCATTAAAATGATAACGTTAAAGACATGACTGTTAAACTCAACATGACTGCATTTAATTCCATTAAACGTATTCGTTATTTGTTACAGTTCCTATAACGTAGCGAAAACCGAAAGCAATTCAGTAGCGTTAATGCTATGGGTATCATTTCAAATGTTACTCTCACAATTACCGTACTTATTAAAAATACAGTTATTGGCAGGGGAAGAGAGCATTTCGTTATTAAGGTAGGGTTACTGCTGCAACAAAGTTAATGCATGATAACGTAATAGGTTTCATTAAAATGATAACGTTAGAGACATGACTGTTAAACTCAATATAATTGCATTTAATTGCATCAACTATATTCGTTGTTCGTTACGGATCCAATATCGTAACGAAAAACGAAAGCAATTCAGTAACGTTATTGTCATAGGTATCATTTCAAATGTTACTCTCACAATTACGGTACTTATTAAAAATAACGTTACTGGCAGGTGAAAAGAGCATTTCGTTATTGAGGCTATCGTACAGTTGCAATAACTTTTTGAATGCTAACTTAATAGGTTGTATGTCAATGATAATGTTAAAGATAGAACTTTTTAACGTAATATAATTGCATTAAAATATTCGTTACTTGTAACCGTTCCCATACCGTAACAAAAAGGAAAACTAACTGAATAACATTATTATTATAAATATTATATCAACTATTACTCTTATAATTAGGGTATAGAGCTCCTCCGTGGCTAAGCGATTAGCGTACGCACCTTTGGCGTGGGAGATCCGGGTTCAATTCCCGGCGGGAGATAATGTGATTCGGATTCCACGTTAATCAGTAGGTCCCGTCTCATATAGCCTCGCTGCTGAAAAGGACGTTAAACTCCAAATCAACTCAACAATTAGGGTATAAAAAGTAATGTTATTGACAGAAAAAGCAGCATTTCGTTAAGAAGAGAAGATAAATGTGAGATAATTAAGGAAGTGGGGAGAGACGGGATAACCCTAAGAAAACCCACACACGTTGTGTTTGTCCTCCACAAAACCCACTTGGCTCAAACTGGCATTGAACTAGGGACTCCACGCAGCAGAGTGAACGCTCTACCACTGAACAACCGCGGCCCCTTTTCATTTTCATGTACGACTAATATCTGTGTTTTAAATTTTTTTTTGTAGTTAAAGAAAATTATATCAAAACTTAGTCAATATCCAATATTTGTTGCATACAAGTACATTCTCCCAAAGGGCCAGTTTTGGAATTCCAACCATTGACGCTTCAGAAAATGTTAAGCATGGAAATTGAAGAAGTACTGATGAATTATTATAGTAACTCGTAAATGTTACAGGAAAGTGAACTATTTCAATTTTGAATCCAAACTATTAAATTATAAACAGCATTTCATTTCTTCTGCGCACTTGTCTTTTCTGTGGGACGCTCGGGGTTTATTTCCGCCGTGAGATCGTGTGATTTGGATCCTACGTAGGACTACATCACAGAAAGTCTTGACAGTAAAAATTATGTTAAACTCCAGACAAAAGGTTTGTTTTAATCATCCTTCATTGTCATATTTTTCATTGTGTATGATTGGTTAATTGATTGGTCTGGAGTTTACCCTTATCCACCACTGAGGCTATGTGAGACGTGGATCTATAGCTAACGTAGGGTCCTAAGGACTTGATTTTCTACCCGGAATCAAATCCTGCTCTCCCGCGCCAAAGGTTTGTACACTAGTCATATAGCCACGAGGGAGTCTCATTGTTCTATGTACTGATGAGCAAATGCAAGACCAAGACCCCTTGGTCTTGGTCTTGCTTGCAAGAGTCTTGTAAGTCTTGCTTTTAAGAAATCTTATGCTTTTCATAGGTAAATTTTACTTTGGATATAAGTTATAATAAAATCTACAATACGCCAAGAGTAACGGAAATATATACAATGGATGTTCTTAAATGTAATATAGTTTACCTTCGTGTAATATGACGATAGTGTACAACGTAGGCAATGACCTCTATTTTCCTTTTCAATGCGTATCCACGCTCAAGACTGCTCTATAGAGTAGTCTTGACCCACGCTTCGCTACTTACAAGATAAATCACAACGTTTCATAATCTGTTTATGTTTTTAACAGATCCAACACTCCACTGGTTCTCAAACTAGGGAGCTTACTCCTGAGACACATGAAAGAAAATCAAGACAACACAACTTATTGAAATACCATGAACTGCGAAATTATTTTCCACTATAAAGGCGTCAATTTTTTTTTTTTTCATTTCAACTACGATTAGCTAACCTTTTTATTAAACAAACTTCCAATTAAATATTGAGATTTTGTTTTATTGATTCCAATATGTACTGTATGGGGCAGAAACATGGGCATGGAGAAAAAAGGAGAAAATTAACTGGGTTGAGCGGAAAACGAATGAGAAGGTGTTAGAAATAGTAGCAATAGGGGAGAAAAAAGAATTTTAGATATTGTTAAGAGGGGGATGAGGAACTGGTTGGGATATTGGCTGAGGAGGAAATGTATTATGAGGGACGTGCTAGAGGGTATGGTGGAAGGAAAAAGAGGGAGGGGACGAAGGAGAGTGTAGTTGAAGGAAAGTATTGAAACAGAAAATTGCTGCGTCAAGACGAAGAGACCAGCTGAGGATCACCGTACATCGAAGCTTCTTAGTTCCAGCAAGTGACCTACCAATAATAGCAGAATAGCTATGATGATGATAATTATGGTGATATGTTTAGCAATATTGGAAAAAAAAGAGAGAGGAAAAATTAAAATAATAATTATTATAATCAAACCTCTTTGTATTTTAGAATAATTTGAGTGAAAATCGAATACGACTGTTGCGCAAAGAATGTCATTGCTCTATGTGGCCGGTAGTTCGGATTTGAGCTTCTCTTTGCTCAACATCGAATAGGAACAGGATACAACTGTGCAAAAGTACCGAGGGTTCACCTATTGGAAACGCTAACTTTCTAACACGCGTACTTTATTTATTTTCGCACAACCACATGGAAACTCAAGGGGAAATATAGCACAAAAGACACTAAGAAGATGAACGTCTAAACTGAGGGGTGGACAAGCTGTTGATTTTGGATCCCTTCAGCAGAAGTATAGAGCAAGGTCAAGGGACAAAACAATTGAGAGTGTGGAATTATTATCAACAACCTCTACAGACAAAACGAATTTTGGCAGCAAGCAAGCTTCAAAGCTTTTCGTTCGAAAATTGTCGGGTGCAATCGTGTGATGAGGGCCTACGATTCTTGGCCCATGACACATACGTTCAAACTGCGTTTCCACGTTGTTCGCCACACGAGTCAAGCGAGATGATACTAAGTCCACACTGAAACAGGTGAGGCTCTTTCTGCCTTATTTTGTACTGACCGCGTGAATAGTGTGCCCATAAGTATAAGTAGTACATGAAAATACTGACTTGAAGGAGTCAGAACTACTGTTTTTGGTTCACAGGGAAATTATAGCAACAATACTAGCAGAATAACTTAAGATACATTTTTCTATGATAATACAGAAACGATTTGAGAGCCCATTATGACAGGCCGCCTCTGCTTTTGACCTATATTAGAAATACAAAATAACAGTATCAAACTCGAAGTTATTTGAAATAACTGTACAAAATCAATCTCACATGTGAATATGGATCATTTATTGTTGTATAGGCATAATGTTATATCGCTCAATCCTCTTTGAGCCGTATACCTAAGGAGGCTAAAAGTTATATTGATAAACAATTATTCAATGTATAAATAACCATCCGCCATGAAATCAAGCTTCGGGTCACATGCACTAAGTTTTTGTCAATGTCATGAAAACGTTATTTCGATATTAATTTTATGAGCACACATTAAAAATTTCCAATGGATGCTTGAGCCTCAGAGCCAATGCCATACCCATGTAGTTGGCACCTATAGTGTACGGAATTACTGATGTTCAATACTACATTGCTCTTTAGTTTTGGAAGAAAAACACCATTAATATGCTTTGAAATGAATGAAATATCTAGTTTAACGTCCCATCATTATGCACCGATGCTAAAGGAGGCGATGATGATGAAAAATGACTGAAATGGTGGAATGAAAAAAGCAGGAAGAAACGGAAAACCCCAGAAAACAAACGCACACCGTATTTGTCCACTAAAAAGCTCACATGGCACAAGATGACATCTGTGCGGATTGAAAACGAATGGCAAATACAGAAAACGCGAGCAACCGATTCAGAAAACGATATAGGCCTACTGTAGCTATACGCCACAGAGGCAGATCAACTCACACGGATTGCATAAACTACTGGGAACCCATTCACTCCAGCGGCATTTTTACTGAAGTTAAGAAATTCAAGTAAAAGATGTAATATTTTCCCCCTTTCTTTTACACTCTATAAAAATATCAAGTAGTACCGGTACTTGTGCAAGACACTTGCGCAAGTCTTCGTCTTGGTGTTGGTGTTGGTGTTGGTGTTGGTGTTGGTCTTGGTCTTGGTCTTGGTCTTGCACCACTTGGTCTTGGTCTTGCATCAGAATTCCTGGTCTTGGTCTTGCGTGCAAGACTTTTGCAAAAACTGCAAGAGTTCTATGAGTTATTAAAGTAAGTATGAAGTAAAGTACTTTTGGATTGGTGCCTACCTACGATGGAGAGCGTTTATTTTTAAACAATAACCTAATAATAATAATAATAATAAAAGCACACTGACTTCAGATCCATCAATTGCAACAGTACTGTGAATCCTTCATGCGAAGTTATCTTTCAGTGTAGTTTACCAACAACAAATCATCAAATGAATTTACGCTCATGCGAAAAAAAGAAACATTTTCCTTCGTTGCTTTCTCAATTCTACAAACATAGATGTGAACAGTTTTCGTAAGGATGAGTCGAGTAAAGTATCCTTTTTTTCTCTATAACTAACTAATGAATTCTGTGGCCTATAGAACGCGGAGATTCAAAGCCACACTCACAAAACCTGTCCATTGAGTTCTGTCCTTAGCTAATTGCATCCTATTTCTACTTTGTACTCCTATTTCTGTGAGATCCATCTTAATATTTTACTTCCACATTCGCTAGGTCTTAATAATGGCCTCTTCCCGGTTGGCTTTAAAGTTAACACTTTCGATACCGGCCTAATCTGCCCAGGTTTATTCCAGTATCCTGGAGTTTTTAGGCCTTTTTAAACATTACAGCACATTGCTAAATAATAATAGATACACTAAAACCATTGCAAACATTTTTCTTTTTTTGATTTTAAGTTTTATTATGAATATATAATTTGGTGATGTAAGAAGGGGTAGTTTGATACACTGCTATTTTAAATATGTGCTTTCTGAACAACCGAAAAGAAATACAAGAGAAAACTAACGCTCCCGCTGCGTGTGAAGTGCAAGTAGTGACAATGGTGTACAATAAGGAGCGGAAATATGCGGGAACTGACAACTGAGTTCCGTTATTGTGAAGCGACGATTGTGCATGATGCTTCGCCGAACAAAGTGCACAAGATCTAGGGATGGCCAGAACCGGTTCCTGGTGGAACCGGTTTTCGGGTCTGAACGGATCCAATTCTAGAAGATCCGGTTCCGGAACCGGTTTTCGGATAAAGGTCTAGAACCGGTTCTTCGGATCCAGGTATGGAACCGGATCACCAAAAACCGGTTTCTCGCGGAACCGGTTCCACTTTAACCGAAACTTTGTGACCATCTTTACGCTAAACCCGAGCAGGCTGTGAACAGTGTGCTCGGTGAAATAGTGGAAGCGACAGGCAGGCGCCGGCAGCTTGTCTCATTTGGCTAAATAAACTGGGTAACTGACAAACTCATTGGCTAAACAGGCAAACTCATTTGACTAAATACCCACTGGTGGACCAAAATTTTTTTCTGGGGGCACAAGCGGTTCTTAGCGGGGAAAGCACAAGCGCATGGTCCTCTCTGCATTTTTTTGAGGATGAACTTTGTGCCTCCTTTACGGGTCTTTGGGGGCTTTCGAATCCAGGTCCGGAACAAGTTTCAAAACCGGTTCTGAAAACCGGATCTCAGAGAACCGGTTCCGCCGGAACCGGAACTTTGTGGCCATCCCTAACAAGATCGTCTGTGATGACGGTTGGCCTCCCCGCTGCCCTCCTCATCATGCACATTTTGACGTCCTGTTGCAAATTGTCTACACCAGCAACGCAGCACATGCTTGCTCATGACGTTAGGTTCATAGACCTGGAACAACTGACGATAGATTTCAATCGGCTCTATACTCTGTGCATTCATAAACATTATCACTGCTCGCACTTCACACGCAGCGGGAGATGCAATAGGAACGTCCATCTTCAACCACTACCACGGCGCTACTCAGAGCACTAGGGAAGTTCCGCTGGAGCATGAGCCATGCTAGGACATTACTGTCTCGCGTACACGCGGTCGCTCCCGGCTTCCTAGCTATGGGACGCGTGAAAATGTTACTTTCGGAATACGACTCGTACAAATATTTTTAGTTGATTGATTTTCAGTTTAACGTCCCTTTCAGCAGCGAGGCTATATAAGACGGGGCCTACTGGTTAACGTGAAATCCGAACCAAATCCGCTCCCGCCGAGCAAATATTTTTATAAGGGTGTTAACATATGCTTACCTACTTTCTAAATTTCGAAATCAGGATCCAAATCTAAATCATCAATTTCACCTTACGAGCCGGAATCTAAACTGTACTCTTATAAAATTTCTGATATTTCTTTAACATTTATTTCACTTGCTTCAAACAAGGAACTTTTGTCAAAATGAAATAGTTTTTGGTACAAAATATTCCACTATTTTATTGAACGTTTTGCAATCACACCCAGAAAGTTGATCACAACAATCAACCTGTAAAAGTTCGTTTATACTTCGATGGATGTCACGTGAATAGTATTTCTATCTTCGTTTGACAAAGTAACAAATGAAGAAAGCATATCGCGTGCCTGTCTTTTCGACTTTCGAGATCGTGTGCATAGAGTTGTGAGCAGTCTAGTTTTAGTGTTCGTAATTGTGATGTAAAAAATAATGAAACCACAAGCATTTTTTTTTTCGAATACGAGTGGGAAAATACAAAGACATTATTGAATGTAAAGAGACTGACTAGGATGAACGAAGTTTAAACCCCCAAATTCGGCCATTCAAGCTCAAACCAAGTTTATCCACCATTTGCCCGAGACTTAACCTTGAACGCTTTTGGTGAAACAGACATTTTCACCGAACTTGGTTATGACCCTCGTTCAACAGTTGAACTTCGTTGGTGCACACCGCCATAAGTCTCAGTAAATATTTAATACGGTCAACAACCGACCGCAACCCATAATAAGGTGCATAGAGACTATTACCTAAAAAAAAAAAAAAAAAAAAAACGAGTTAGATTCGGGCTCCGGCGTTTTGGAATACAACCCGAGTCTGACTCGGGCTTAGGATCGAAAATGTTAATATCTTGAAAGCAGTTCTACTTTCTTCCATTCTCGCTACACGACCTGCCCACCTGAACTTCCTAGCCCTAATGACTCTAACAATGTTAGGTAAATGGTATAAATTATGTTCTTCGTTGTGAAGTTTCCGCCATTCACCATTGCCATCCTTCTTGGGTCCGAATATTCGCCACAGGATTTTCTTCTCGAGTACTTTCAGTCTGCGTTCTTCCCTCAAAGTAAGTGACCAAGTTTCGCAGCTATACACCACAAGAGGCATGATGATCGTTTTATATATTTCAAGCTTCAACTTTTTGATAGGAATCGCGAAGAGTTTGGACTGAATAATAACATGTATTCCCTGTTTTCAATAGACATTTAATTTTTTCGCGGATTTGATTTTGGTCTGTTAATGTGGATCCTAGATATTTGAAAGTGTCTACTATGTCGAAAGTATTGTTTGATATTTTAACGTATCCATTACTTGGAGTTTTGCGATCACGGTGCATTTTCATCTATACAGTTTTTTTTTCTGTATTTATTACTAAGTTCATGTCCCTGCAGGCGTTTAATAAAACCTCTGCATTTCTTTCACTTGTCCTCACAATATCTCGTATCAAATTGACATTATCAGCATAAGCCATAACCTGGTGAGTGCCATTTAGCTCTAAAGCCTGGTTGTAGTGTTGCCACGAGAAATGACAAGACGAGACTTCAGGCTGTCTCGTCTCGTCTCGTGCAAAGCGTATCTCCTCCCGAAAAAATGTACTCGTCTCGTCCCGTCTCGAAGGATTCTGTTCCGTCTCGTTTCGTTTGTCGCCTCTTGTCTCGTAAAATGTTGCACCATATCATGGGAACAAAAGTTAAATGTAGCAGACTGCACC
This sequence comes from Thermobia domestica, assembly GCF_964235325.1. Taxonomy (NCBI): domain Eukaryota; kingdom Metazoa; phylum Arthropoda; class Insecta; order Zygentoma; family Lepismatidae; genus Thermobia; species Thermobia domestica. The sequence continues at coordinate 190,465,862 of NC_137456.1, forward strand.
ATGCTGATCAAGATACAACTAAGTTATTACCCAGAACACACAAGTTAAGAAATGTCATGTTAGCTTTCCCTTGAAGCATTCACCTCTGGTGCGTGCAGTAGTCGGTTCGATTTTGGTTAGTGCCATAAGTGGTGGACAAACATTGTATGTGTGGGGATGGACAAAATTTTCTGGAATCCGTGTTCCAGAAAATTTGTTTACCGGAATCGAAAATTTCACTTTCCGGATTTCGGAAAAATCCAATGTCGGGAAAGTTCCGAAATTCAGGAAAAATCCGGAATTTAGAAAAGTCCGGAATCCGAAAATATCCTGATTTTTTCCGACATATCGATTTTTACCGATTTTACTTTCCGGATTCCGGAAAGTAAAAATTCCGGAGTTGGCTATCCCTGTGATTTCTCGGAGTTGACTCGTATCCTAACACTGACTTGAAACGATGTTTTATCTGAAAATTGTTCAAAGTTTCGTGCTTGTTTCAAAGAAAGCGACATCAAACCTTTTTCTACTTAAAATTTTGCTACCCCTTGTAGCAGTATTTTCGGGATGCCCATTTTCAAAAATTTTATAGCTTCATTCCCCATATCTCATTTAAGAATTCACTTTAGTTTCGAACCTTTAGTTATCGTTCCCTTTGAGTTAAAACACACGAAAAATCCTGAAAACCCTATAAACCCCGATAATTTCGACTTCCAAGTAGATCTTGGAAGTGCCAAACGGTATAAGCTATCAAAAAGTACTTCCTCTTAAAGTTGTTCAAAATTTAGAACTTGTTCCAATGGGAACAAAATCAACCCCTGTTGCCATTTAAATTTTTGAACTTGTCCTTTTGTAGAGGTATTCCCGAGATGCAAAAGCATTACCGTGTGATTCCGCAAATAATCTTTTATATGATTTTTTTTTTCATGCACTAGAATGTAGGGAGGAAGGAAGGGTAAGCGCTTAAGACGGCAGGTTTACGTTGCCGAAAAAACTATATATAAAAAAAGAAAAAAAAAAGCTACCACGAAGTAAAATCGCAAATTGAAAATGAAATGAAATCTTAAAGTTTTACGTCCCACGTTTATGCCCGTTAGGTTAAAGCAGACGCTGAAGATGAGAAATGAATGAAAATGGTGGAATGAAGAAAGTGGGAGGAAACGGGAGAACCCCGAGAAAACCCACGAGCACGTTGTTTGTCCACCACGAAGTCAACACGCCGCGACCTGGGATCGACCCAGGGACCCCAAGCACGAAAGGTGAACGTTCTACCACTGAGCCACCGCGCCCTTTTAAATAGCAAATTGAATTGAAATAGGCAAAGCCTTGCCTAAACGTGTTCAAGATTTCAATGTCGACTCACTGAGACTTTTTAAATGTTATTCCGTACAACCTACCTTAGTGTCTAAAACCGCGAGTCACATCAGATAGGCAGGTCTACCACAGTACTGGAGTTAGTAATAGCACACGCCAATTATAATAGTAAAGACGATCGTAAGACAAGTTTAAAAGGAGACGTGACCTTCCTAATCTTCACTAATCGTTCCTAAGTCCTAAGACATTTATTATATTCATATTTGTATTGATAATATAAAAATGTTTTTGACAGATGAAGTAAGAAAATAGAACTTGGCTTATTACAATCACGATTGTATTTATTGTTATGATTCGACGCTAGAGCGATGCCTTGACAAGCTCCACAGACAATAACAAAAGCGTGATGGAAGACAATGTTTGGCCGTCGCGTCGGTGGGTCATGTAGTTTGACTAAAAAAAACGATGAAAAGTATGATGAAAGGTAGGGGGAATGGTGCTTCTTAGTTGACCAATTAAAAAGTAATTAAATCATGGTATAAGTCGTGAGAGTAACATTGTGTTTAGTGTTCAGCAACATTTTTTTCTATTTCTCTTATCTCTATACTGTTTGAATCAAGCGTTCTTTCCGTCTGACGAATTAATCAAGTAGGTAAGACGCTCGACTTCTAACTGAGTAATCCATGTTTAAATCTCACTGCAGCTAACTGTTTTTCTCCCACTACCGAAATCACCACCATCTGTTCTGTTGATTTAACCCTAGGAAGTCCAAGGGAGGGGGGCTTCTCAAACCCACTCGTTTGTATTTCTTGAAAAAACCCCGTCGTTGATTAAAATATTGAGAATTGTAGTTATTGTCTATAATTACTTCTTTGATAAATCCACATCATTAATGTGCGTTATTATTTAGTAACTTGTAAGTTAAAAAATTATTTCAAAGTAGTGACCTCATCGAACCCCTTCCTTGGACTTCCATGTGACATATTTTCTACAAGTATATTTCCTGAAGTTAGATTTCCTTCGTTTGTATTTAACAAGGATTGTGTTCTTATGTTGGGAAACAGCATATCAGCCACGAGTAAGTTCTGAATGCTTATTCTATATTCATTTCTTGTAAGATGGCGCAGTGTGAGTTATAATAAGTTATACTGTGGGTTCGAGGAGCCCCCCCCCTGGAACTACTTGAGACAAAAAAAATTCTTGGACTTCCTAGGGTTAACACAAAAGATGGTATCACGTTGGGTCACCGCATTGTGTTGGATCACTATTTCTTTTACTGTTCATTTATTTCTTCCTATTACTATTTTTTCAGGACATGCGTTTGTAAAAACTAAGATTAGGGACACATAAAAAGCCATCCAGGGCAGAGGTTCGAGTTCACAAATATGTGAAGAAATTTTATTTCCTCACTCCCAATTAAATGAGGTTTCAGACATCTGGACTATTGACAATAAAATGCAATGGAAACAAAAGTTATATTACAACCAAAGTTATATAAATGTCCCAGTTAAATTATCGTAGAAAATCATGTAGTGTGTACTAGAAGCAACCGAAAAATTAAACATAAGGAAAAAGTTTAATAAAAACAAGCTGACAAAGCTATCACACTTAACTTTATTTTTAAAAAACACACACACACAGCAAACGTAACAGTTTCGATGTTCTAACACCTTAATGTGTCGTCCGAGAACACACACACAGCAACCATAACGGTTTCAATGTTCTAACACTTTAATGTGTCGTCCGAGAAAGATAATCTTAGAACATCGAAACTGTTACGTTTGCTGCGTGTGCGTTTTCTAAATTCAAAAACTGTGTTTGTATTTTCGAGACACGAGACGGGATAAATAAACTGTCTCATTCCAAATGATTCTGTCTCATCTCATGGCAACACTACCTGGTTGCTATCTTTAATTTTCCTTATAGCATATTCCAGGACAAAATTTAATAATAATGGCGATAGTGCATCTCCTTATTTTAGTCCATTCTGTATGTGAAAGCTCGTGGACAAGTATTTTCCTACCCAGACTTTACGTTGAGATTGGTTGGTTGGATTTGAGTCTTGTGTCCCTTTCATAACAGAAGCTATATCAGACGTAGACTTATACCAAGGGTGGACACAGGAAGGGGGGGGGCAATCGCCCCCCTTCCAGGAGAGGAAACTTTCTTATTTTATATATAGCTAAATAAAACCCATCCCAGATTTTGGAGCTCTTAAAACTAGCTCTAAGTAGCTAGAGCTCACCCCCCCCCAGAAGTCCGTCCTGGATCCGCCCTTGACCTATAGCTTAACGTTGGACCAGAACCACTTAAGCTTCGACTGGGAATCGAATCAGGTCTTCCGTGTTTGTGTCAAGAAAAGATAAACTATTGTACAGGATTTAGAAAATGGTTTAATCTTAAAATTAGCTCAGAATCTCAGCAATTTCATGATATAATTTTATCACATTCTTGTCACATTTTATCACATTTGGGTTTTATTTAAACACATCTTTACTAATTTAATTAGCTACAGTATTTTGGTATGCCGAGTTGGTAAGAATATTGTACAATATTTCCCTCCTGACCGAGTCGTAGGCCTTTCTGAAATCAAGAAACAAAGCTTTTCGAGCATAATGAAATGGGATTTCATTCCTTTTCTTCTTTATAATGTTATAAACTAACTGTACGAAAGCAACTCGTTTCTTGTCAAATTCCATCTTGAATGCGTATTCATAGATTTGTTTCTGCTGTCAATCATGTCAACAGTGCTGCGCACGAATATTGTAAAATTTAGGGAAATAACAAAAATCTTTGTATTAGGTTAATTTTACTAATAATGAACCCCCCCTTTTTTTTTGAACGCTTGAAAAATTTAAGTTGAGAAGTTTCAATATTGCGAATATTTAAATAACAAGCATTCGAAAATAAAACTGTTGTAATTATTCTTGAAAATTAATAGTCTGCACTCATTTCCTTTATGTGCCTTTTCTTCGTTTACTCCTGGTTGTGCATTAATTACGGAACTTTTACAATTGCATACATATCTAACATCATGAAACGTTTCTGTCGCAACAAATAGGGCTCTTGAATAGGGTTCTTAATGTGCTCCTTCATCTCGTGGAATCTTGTTAATTTTAACCAAATTACTTCTTAAAAAAGAAAGCAGTAGGCAAATTTCACTAATACTCATGCACTAAAACATTTAATTACTATTAATATTTTAATATTGACTTTTGTATAAAATTTATATGCAAAATTTTGTATGTAAACAAATACTACTTTTCTATTGCGATAAAGTATCTATATATATAAAATGAAAGTGAATATTTTCGTAACTTAACAACTCTTGAACCACCAGACCAATCTCGATAAAATTTTCAACATAGATGAGCTTCAGACCTGGGAGGGTTTCTATCATTTCACTTTGTAGGTGCACTTGGAGGAAGGAAGTGGGATATATTTTGAAAATGACCGATGTTAGTGTCGAATCCATAGTTTCAGGGTTGTTGAGATGAATAGTGACACTTTCGATACCGCTTAAATCCAAATTCAGCACTCCAACTTGGAGGAAGGGATAATATATATATATATATATATATTTCCATATATATAATGATGGAAAATGGCCGATATTACTGTCGAATCTATAGTTTTCTGGGACGCTCAGATGAACAGTGACACTTTCGATGCCGTTTAAATCCAAATTCAGGCCCCAAACTTGGGGAGGAAGAGATATATATATAAAAATGATTGAAAATGATCGATATTAGTGTCGAATCCATAGTTTTCGGGGTCGCTGAGGTTAACAGTGACACTTTCGATGCTGTTTTAATCCAAATTCAGGCACGCAACTTGGGGAGGAAGAGATATATAAAAATGATTGAAAATAGCCTATATTAATGTTGAATCCATAGTTTTCGAGGTCATTGAGGTGAACTGTGACACTTTTGATGCCGTTTAAATCCAAATTCATGCTCGTAACTTGGAGGCGGGGGAGAAGGGAGAAATATTAAAATGATCGAAAATGACCGATCTTAGTGTCGAATCGATAGTTTTTGGGGTCGCTGAGATCAACAGTAATACTTCCAACGTCGTTTAAATCCAAATTCAGCATTCCAACTTGGGGGAAGGTGTAGATATATAAAAATAATCGAAAAAGGGCCGATATTAGTGTCGAATTCATAGCTTTGGGGTCGTTGAGATGAACAGTGACACTTTTCAATGCCGTTTAAATCCAAATTCACCTTCCATTAGTACTTCTAAAGGGGGAAGGTGATATATAAAAGTAATTAAAAATGAGCGATATTAGTGTCGAATTCATAATTTTTAGGGTCCCTAGTTCATTGGTGACAGTTTTGGTAGCCTTTATGTCCAAAATGAAACGTATTCTCCCCGTGCCAAGAACGGGTATTCTGCTAGTCTTTAATAATCATGAACAAAAGTTTCACATGTTAAAATTCTATAATATATTTCTTGCTGCAAAAAGAAATTGCGCACTTGTGCAGTGTGTGTATATCGGTAAATTGGATTCTCTCTCTTTTTGAGTTGTTAGAAAAATTTGCAAATAATAAACAGGGATTTTTTTTTTACCAGATATCAGAAAATTAAAATATATAATAAAACCTGTTGTTTTAAGTATTTTTCCTGCTAGCAAAATGCATTGTATATATGCTGCAGACACGTTACAGCCAATATGTTTATCATCAAGCGAAGAAATAGTTTTTAAATTATATTTTTCAGCTTTTGCCAATATTTCTGAACAAAAGATTTTTTTCTATAGGTTCAAAATTTCCGGAAATTTTACACAGCGCAATGAAGATATGTATCTCCATAAAATATATATTTGATTTTAACATATTATCTAAAATGATTCTGGCCCCGTTCTTTTAAAGCATTCCTGCCATAAAGCGGGAACTTCATAAGATTGCTTAAGATAATTTAAATGCGTCTATATTAATTAATCCATCTAGGATTATATTTTAGTTTCTTTTGGCCATAACTCCATTCTATCACGGTGCTAACTTTAAAGGAGTGCTGCACATATATTTGTTGCCACAAATTTTCCCTATTGTAATACAAGAAACACAACTATTCAATTATCTTAAATCTAAACTAGTAAATATAAAATAGTTTCCATTTTAAAAGCATAATGTAGTAAAATGTTCGAAAATTTCAATTTTTCCCAAATTTTCCGTTTTTTTCCAAGCTCGGGGAAAAAAAATAAAAAAACTCTTTTTAACCCAAAATTTCCGTTTTTTTTTTTTTTTTTTTTTCAGGCCTTCACAACACTACGCACGACCTCGCATCAACAACGAGGGAGATAGTCGTGGATTGACCACGCGACACATATTGCCTGTGTGCATCGGAGCTGCAGGTATATGATCAGTGCTGCATGTAGAAGCTTGGCCCCTCCCCCAAATAAAACAAATGTTGGCACCCACCCTCTTTTTTTGGTTTCAAATTAATCGAAGGGGGTGCAGACCATTCCTGGCATAGGAAAAGAAGCATGTTGTATCGGAGTGCTTCTTTGTTAATGTAGATCACTGTTTTTGTATTAATTACAACATAGAATTGAAGTGCACGGGTTTCTATCTAACGTTAACCTTTTTTTTTTATTAACTCAAAACTTTTTCAAGAAAATTCTAAATTTCACGCTCTTAAAAGAATTTGCGCTCTAGGCACGGGTTTAGTTGGCCTAATGAGAAATGCGGCCCTGTACATGATGTTATATTTATTGATTCCTTTTATTGCAGAGGAATATCACGAAGTAAAACGGGGAGAAACGAAACACTATAGACTTACAGTCATGAAAAATGCAATTCAAACAGTTTCATATCACCTCATACCAGTGCCGGGCTGGCTAGGTCGGCTGCTCGGCAATCGCCGAGGGCCCGGACGCATAGGAAAATAAATATTTAAAACTTAAAAAATAACTTAATTATCAGATGTTCAGAATACAAAAACAGAATTAACTACTGATAATTTTAAAACACAACAACATAGTTTAATGTAATGCTTGAAAACCAGTTAAAAAACAACGAGTACCAGATTTACACATAACAAGCTATAGCTTAAGGTGCCATTCTTGTAGGGGCCCCAAAAATATTAAAGAAGTAAGTTGGATATAATGACATTTTTTCCTATCTAACTTTAATTTTCAGTTCACAGTTCATACGGTATCTTCTCTAATAACATTACCCAGATATAGTACCGAAAACTATTTCCGTGCGGACTTTATAGTTGCCGCACTTTCCTTTGTGACAGTTTTCATAGATTTATCGTTCTTTTCTTTTCGTATTTTTCACAGGTTTCCCTAAAATTCTGTAACATTAACATTGTATTAATTCCCGATAAAAACGAGTGAAATAGTTCACTAAACATTTTTTATTTATTTATTTATTTATTTATTTATTCCAAGATATTTTCCTATGTGTGTTCTCTGCATGTATAACTTCCTTTAAACAGTCAATTAATCACTAGAAAAAAAGATTGAAGCGGTAGCTTAGTCTATTATTGGATGTTTACAGTGGAGTGAGGTCAGCGTTAGCTTGTCATCCTCATTTCAGTGTTAAGCCCCACCCTTTTTTGCTTCTTATTTTGGCAACAGTGGACAATGAATCATCTCAAGTCATGTGCATGTGGATGCAAACCAGCGAACAGTGATTGTTTGTAGGTGAGGCGAAGTACTTCGGAAGCACAAATCAGAAGTGGTGTATAGCAAAATATATTCGTGTACGTTCAGGCTTGTTTTGTAAACGCGATTTTAGGCTTAATTTTTTACAACTTTTCCAAATTTCCCGGGGCTCACACCTCCCAGACCCACACCCTGGCTACGCTACTGCGATGTAGAGGAAGTAGTGATACTATTAGTATTACAAATTAGTGTCGTGAACACATTCTGAAATATGAATATATGCATATTTATAATTGGTATGTTTCCACTTAGGCATCCACAAAGATCCACATGAAAAATTAAATGAAATTTTTGAGTTTTACGTCCCACGTTTATGCCGGTTAGGCTAAAGGAGACGGTGATGATGAGAAATAAAGGAAATGGTGGAATGAAGAAAGTGGGAGGAGAGGGGACAACCCCGAGAAAACCCACGACCACGGTGTTTGTGCACCACAAAGTCCACACGGCGGGATCGAACCAGGGACCCCAAGCACCGGAGGTGAACGCTCTACCACTGAGCCACCGCGCCCCCCACATTAAAATTTTAGGACACTTGTTCTAATAATGATTTCCCAGAAAACACATTTCAAATCGGATTATTGGGGGGTGACAGTCCCACCCAGTACCAAGATTGGCGGACATGTCCCCCTAACCCCCCGGGATTTGCGCCAGTGTTTGCAGAATAGGTTTCATTTCTCGAGAGACAAATTTGGTTACTGAAGAGAACGAATGTTGCTTATGAGTTCGTTTTTAGTAGATTTCTTTAGAAAGCTTATCCATTGCAGAGACCCTCATGTCAGAAATTCCCCTATGCAGTATATGGAATATCTAGGGCTACCACCTTTCATCTGGAGAAATCCCGGACATATTGAGAATTGAAGTCATGTTAAAAAATAGACAAGCAAAACGGATTTCCGTGCAGTGGCACAGCCAAGATTTAATTTCGGGAGGGGTCATTCAGCTAGAAGTCAACTTTGGAGGGAACCGCAGTCAATAATTTGCTGGGTCAAATATTAGTAGTAATCAATAATTTGCCTGTTTGTATTAATATAAATCTAGAATAAGCTTCACTTTGCTAGTGCATACCAATATTTTCGTCTTTTTACATTCATATGGTCATATAAATGTTGTAATACACGTTAAATATTTGTCATTAGTTCTCATAGAATAAAAAAAATGTTTATAACTATACGGGTTTCGCATAATTTTGCCATATCAACACATTTCTCTTTATTTCACTCATAGCCTCATTACATCATATAGTACAATGCTGAACTGACGCCGAAACCTATATCATGATTTATATCTACGTTATATTGCTTAAGTGTATTTTACCTTGTCATTTATCGTAACATAGATAGATTTAAAATATTTCAGAAACTTTTTTTCATAAACAAATCTTTAATCATTGTTGTAAGTACCGAAGATATGCTGTGAAAAGTTTCTCAATCAGGGGGCCCACAACCAACTTTATCCGAGGGCCCGTGATTGCTCCAGACCGGCATTGCCTGATACAAAACATACGTATCTAAAAGATAGGCATGCAAAGTATGTAATGGAAAATTGGCAACAAGGTGTGTAATGTAAAATACTTACGAAAAAAAGCCGAATTCATTGTTTTTTTTTTTTTTTCATAATTCCGCGTATATGAAGTGAATGATCCAAGGTACGGTATGTTATGACCACTGGTACAGCCACTTCCATGAGAACTGGAAACCTGAGTGCTGTTTTTCCATTACAAAAGGTCCAGCACTTTTGTTTGCTAAAACTCCTCAAATCTTTTGCAACCAACTTGGCACTTTCGAACTCTCAGTTAGTACACTAGGTTTACAACTTTGATCCACCTCTGTATGCTTTAGTAGACTGCAGTGGATGAGAAAAAAAAAAAGAAAAAGAAAGAAAGAAAGGAAAAGGGAAAAGGAAGAATGATTTCTCCATTCTAAGATGAATCACTATTGTTTAGAGCGTGTTGGTCAAGGAATGAACCACTTACTGCAGAAAGCAAACATGTCCACATTTCGTAATTTTACAGGAGAGACAAAAAACTAAATAAAACTATCTTCACGATATTTCCAGCATAACCTGTATTTTTCCTTTAACAATAGCGGTATACGTGATTAAAATACACATGCAAAATTTGTGTCACGTAAGAGTACAACGATATGTTGTATAGGGTTGTACTAGGGTTGTACTGTTGTACTATTATTTACCTGTACCCGTATTAGAAAGACGATCAGAGGTGCGACAACGGAGCATATTTTGTAAAGAAGAAGAAAAATTGTATTGTAAAGATTATTATTGCTCCTTAGTTACGGAAAATGAAAATATAAATAAGAGAGGTTGTTAAGTAAAGATTAGGAAGTTCTCAGAAGAACTGATGTACAAGAAATTAACGGTTTGTAAACGAAGGTATAAATAAATAATATTTACGATTCAATTGGTCTGTTATAGATATTGTGGCTCAAGAAATACTTATTAAGAACCAGTTACAAGAGGATAAAGGGGGGCACCGTTTCGCGTTTTGGACGTGTTTGCTTTCTGGAGTAAATGCATTGTTAAACAAATTGTCGATTGAATTGGTTAAAGAAAACGACCATGAAATTGATAAATATCATATATTGGAAGAAAAGTTAGCTGTCCAACATTTCTGAATAATATGAGAGTTGAGTAACTACAAATTAACACTTAAAGACCCATGGACAACTATAGTTGCCCTCTTGTTACGAGGCGTTCAGTCCCGGAGACAACTTTAGTTGCCGTGCACCCATCAAGGCCAGCTCCCGCACTTCAGCACGCAGTTGACGAAAGAAGCCAACAGCTTCATACAGCTAGTCCCTTCTGTTTACTTTTCACTAATATTTATCACCTTCATGCCTACAGGTCACGTACTGCGTAGATTTATATGAAAAGCTGTGTCAAATGTATATAACCCCAAAAAAATATGAGTACTCAGAAGGAAAAAAAAACATGTAGTTATTTTTTCTCCTGTTTTATAAGCCAGTGGAAGTGTGTGTGGTTGTTTCGACATCCTTCTTGTAATTTGCTTAGGCTTCATTTCCTCTTTTTAGTTGAGCTTCTGGCGATGAATACCACCGCAACAAGTCGTGGTTCTTATGATAGTGGCGTATTTTCGCCCGGAGAAATTACGGAAATAATAGATGATAGCGACTTCGATCCTTTTGAAACGGACGATGAATCTAATGTTTAGACATTGCTACAATATTAGAATAACTAGAATCTTCCGACAGTGACACGAAAACAACACTCGATGCTGTTCTCAGCACTAGTTCTCAACCATCGCGCCGCGCTTCTAAACGTCCTCGCACCTAACATGTCACCAAAAGGGACAGGAGGGGGCAGAGTGACATATTGTGATATGTAGTGTATATTTAAACTTATTTATATTTAGTTGTATGGTCGTTTGCAATTTACACGAAATTATCGGACAATATATCTTTCGATTGGATTTCCAACATGCAAAAAATATTCCTTAAAGTTTGCAACACTGTGTATTCAACGGTAATAATGCTAAGTGCATTAGTGTTTTTCTGTTATATTAGTACATTTTTATTCGATTGAATCTGAAAGTTTCATTCACTTTAAAAGGGTAGTTTCTGAGTAACAAAATTTTAAAAATACATTTAAAATGGCCGGGATCCAAGCGTTTCTACATTTAAATCCCCTCCGGGTCTTTAAGTGTTAATCAGTCATCTTTGTCATCAGAATGTATTTCCGTTGTGATGGGTCAGGATGCTATTGAACTCCACTTTTTTGAGGTACTAGTGTGTAGACCAACGTTTTTCGATGTATTTTTTTTTTTTTTTTTTTTTGCTTATAGGCAGGACAGAGTGTTTAGAAGAGTTCCTCAGCCTAAAATTATCCACTATCAAGCCACCAATATTCAAGTTACACTGAACATTGTATGGAGGTTGTAGAGTGGGGGTATGAGTGAATGAATATGAGAAGCGAGGGGGAGATGATTATGATTAATGAATATTAATTTAGATGGCTGAAGGCCCAAGTTAATTTATTTTTTTTAAATTTAAATGAATTGGTAGAGCAAATAAATGTAAAATAAAAAGATAAAGTGATTAAGCAAACAAAATAATAGATTAAATTTTGGTGAATATGAGATCTTAATTTGCAGGGCCTTCCTGCAGTTTTAACTCTAGGTGAAGTTTTAACGAGATTACTTACACAACAGCATTAAGTTACTGTTTTTTATGCCTTATGGGCTTTGCATACTTTTAGCAGCTGAAGCAGAAAGCAGGATACATTTATAAATATTTGGCATATACCTTAAGTTTTTTTGGTGAAGCCCAAGAAAGAATAGTTTTTTTTTTGTGAATGCATTTAATTTTTAGCATTCGAAAATAAACACTATACAATTAATGCATTGAACACTGATAGATTTTAAAAATAAAAAAATATTAATTGTGAAAATTTTTGATTTTTAAACTTTTTTTTAGGCCTTTTATTTTTTTTTAATATATATGAAACCGTTTAAGTTTGTGCACGCTTAACTAATTATTTTAGTAGTTTGTCGTTTTTTTTTTTTTTTTTTTTTTTTTTGCTGTGATGTTAGTATTTTCCGTTGGCCATACCTTTTCCGTTTTGGTATGACAGGTTGATTGATGAACTTTTTAGCAATAATTTAATTTTTTACAGGTTTTGCAATAGCATGTTTGGGATGGTGTTTGCTATTTTTGAAGTTTTAGTTGCCTTTGTTGTTGTTTAGCCCGGACGTTTTTAGGTTGCGGTTGTAAACGGCCTAGCTGTTGACCGACATTTGCCTTTTTACCACATGAACGCTATTAGCATTAATGGTTTGTGCGTTGATGAGTCTACTGTTGCGCTTTTTGAGGAAAAGTTTAAGCACTGGGTCTCACACACATAATTATTAACACAAATGATGTAGCACTTGATATATATATGTAGATATGGATATATATACAACTATTTACAGTATGGGGCTAAAGACTGTTTCCATCGTTTGTTAGTTGAAGAAAGTTTTTTAGTTTGAAACTGACATGATTATTATTTAATAGAAACGTTCACGAATGGTGAAGTTATTATTATTATTATTATTATTATTATTATTATTATTATTATTATTATTATTATTGTCTATAAGTGTTTAAAGCCGGTTGATGTTGAAAATGAAGACGGAACTATTTAAATATCATAATGTTTGTCTTGAATATTGACTGTTACTTTTAAAGGCACAGTGACGGTCACTGACATAAAAAACATTTTACTTTAAACCATTGTAAAAACAAATTACCTTGGACTAACTACCAAGGTACGAGCTGTCCAAGACAAACTACCACGATCCGCAACTATTCAATCTCTTGATGCGCGACTCAAAATCAACTGCCTTTATGTACCACTAAAAATTAACTACCTTTATGTACGACTAAAAATCAACTACCTTCATGTATGACTAAAAATCAACTACCCTGAACACCCTGTCTGAATTGTTTTTATTTTACGCCATTTTTTGCGAAAATCATAGGCTCGCACTGCATATAGCGTATTTCCTTATGGCGGGGAGAACGGAGTGTAAAGGGATATAGTCAGGTGTGCTTACCTACCCCTTGACTTATTTACCACTTATTAAACTACACTTTTGATTCTTTTAACTTCAATTATTGTTTACTATAATGTTTAATTAAGGAACTGCTGCTATTACTATATAGTACATAAATGCAGCTTTCGAACGATATGCAACACTTTGTATTGGCTAGTAAATTTAGTATTAAAATCGCTGTGTGAACATTTTGACAATTTCTTAAAACACCCTCTCTCTCTCCCTGTTTTGTGTCCATCCCAGGGAGACACCTGATGAGAGAATTTGAAAAGTTTTCACCTCGGTGAAGGAGGTTTTCCTAGAGAGGTTTTCTCCGTGTTTAAGCAGTATTGCAGCAAAAGACTGCTTAAAACTTAATACAAAATAAATTTACCTGTAAAAATATACATATATTTTGAACACCTTGTGCTGTTATATTAAACAAACTACATTTGAAAAATGCACCCTCAATTACTTGATTTTCTTTAGGAAAACTTTGGCTTTTAACATGGCGGCATGGCTGCTCCTGGTACAGTCAGCGACAGTAATAAGTGGAGGTTGGATATATAAGAAATGATAGCTTTTTCCAGTAGCAGAATAGTTTCCCTCTATGTCTGATAGTTGGACAACCAACACGACAGCAAATACATGCCCGAAAACATAACATACCAGGATATTCCTCCATTTGGAGGAAAAAGTATTACTATCTGACAGCATCACTTAGAGAAACAACCACGAGATAAATCTGCAGAAATTCCATTCACATTAAGTTCAAAGAGATAGGAATTAATGCAAAGAAAACGAAAAGAATAATACGTTTCATGCAGAAACCGAAAAAGTACGGAAAGGTAAACAAAATGAGAAAAGAAGGAAAGAGGGAAACGAAAGAGCAAAAGACATGGGAATAAATTAAATTTTAACACTTAAGGATAAACAGTGTCCGTCTCTCCCCCTGCTCCCGTCTTGGTTTTTCTCCCTTCATAGGATAAGTCTCTTTCAGTATCAAACGTGAACATCATTTATAGTGTTTAATTCCTTGAAAAAAATTTAATTCAGCCTAGGCCGAGACTCGAACCCCAGACCCTTAGAATGACAGTCTCACGCGGTATCCACTTACCTACACAGGCTCTATCTACTGCGTTTATAAATCAGCTATTACCCGCGCTGTTATCAAACGTGTCAAATCAGCCATTGTCGGTGAGCCACCCCAATTCCAATTGAAGTTTAAATTTTATTTAACTCACTTAGCCATCTATCGGTATCAGTCCCCTTGCTTTCATAAAAAGCATTTGTTTTGTAGATTAAAATCAAGAATGAATTAATCTGTACTCTTGGGAGCTTACTGGTGCACCAACATATCTATCTATCTATCTATCTATCTATCTATCTATCTATATATATATATATATATATATATATATATATATATATATATCGAATTGATTGAGGATTAAAAGAGCGACTTCGTAAATTTACGGAACGCGTGTTAACACAACAGTAAGGGCATCTCGTAGCGTTGTTACGCAACACACGCAGTGAAAATAAAGTTTCAAAACCAGAAGTCGGAAGATATGCCGTGGGTAAGTCGGTAAGACGTCTGCTTGCTGAGTGGAGAAGTCCGGGTTCAAATCTGGGCTGGTATGTTTTTTTCTGTTCCGTTGAAAATACATTTCTATATTTTTGCGTTTGAAATTGCTTTCTTTCATTTTTTGTAGATTATCTTAAATTACTGAAGGCCAAGTAAGGTCAGATTAGATATATGTCTGCTTTATCTGTGTGTACAGTCCAGATATGGAGTGGGTCAATTAGGTCAATATTTGTGAGTAGGTCAGTGGGTCGTGGGTCAACAGGACGTGACTCACTGTGACACACCACCCACCATGACCTCTCTGACTCACGCTGACCCTACGTTTTAAATTTTAAGGTCTCCCTCTTTATTCGGCCTCCCTCCTTCAAGGCCTCCCTCCTTATTATGAAATTCAATGTATAGATAATTATTGAGTTGAGTTGATTTTCAGTTTAGCGTCCTTTTCTAGCAGCGAGGCTATATGAGACGGGACCTACTGATTAACATAGAAACCGAAACACATGAGCTCCCGTTGGAATCAAACCAGGGTCTCCTACGCCACAGGTATATAATTGTGTCTTATATAGCAGTTAATATTCTTGCTATAAAGTATCAAATAACTAAACATCTGATGTAAATAAATGAGAAACCTAAAATGTTGCAGATTACTGCAATTACGATTTAATTCAATTTTAAGCGTTATACATCCATATGGATTGTTGAATTTGCTTTATAAAGATGCAGATTATGAATTATAGTAATTTTTTTTTCAATGAAATGAAATTAACTTAAGTTTGACGTCCCATGCTTTTGCCGGCTAGGTAAAGGAGACGGTGATGATGAGAAATGAATGAAAATTGTGCAACGATGTAGGTAGGAGGAAAGAGGAGAATCCTAAAGAAACGAACGCACACGGTGTTTCTTCACCACAAATCTGACTTTATGCAAGCTGGGATCGAACCAAGGACCCCATGCACCAGAGGTGAACGCTCTACCACTACGCCACCGCGGCCCTATGAAAAATACAACCATATTTATTCTCTCTCTCTCTCTCTCTCTCTCTCTCTCTCTACATATATATAGGTATCAGAAGCGTGAATAATTTTCATTTTGGAAGGCGCGGTGGCTCAGTGGTAGAGCGTTCACCTCCGGTGCTTGGGGTCCCTAATTCGATCCCAGCTCGCGCCGTTTGGACTTTGTGGTGGACAAACGCAGTGCTCGTGGGTTTTCTCGTTGTTCTGTTTCCTCCCACTTTCTTCATTCCACCATTTCATTTATTTTTCATCAATTTCTCCTTTAGCCTAACCGGCATAACTATGGAACGTAAACCTTAAAAATTTCCATTCAAAACCATTACCCTTACACTTTTTTTTATATGGAGAGAAGTGCTGAAACCAGAAATCGTTAATTTGAAGCACTTACAGTATAAATAGAAGGTTAAGGTAAGGAGTAGAACCTATCCTTGGGACATCGATCGAAAGAAAACTCCTCGACATCTTTTACAGTTGATGCTCTGTGAAAATCTGAAACCAGATGTATTAGTCAATTCAACCACTCCTATTATTGATATGGTGCTGCAAGCTGTGATGATATATATACAATTGAGAGGTTGTATCCATTGCAAATATCGTTTGTCACTATCTATTACCATTTTTGTTTACCATTAGTAATAACCTTCGAAACCAGAAAGGTTTAATTTGAACGTGTTTTGGATTGAACATAGACTTAATTGACCTGAAGGAACCTATTCCTGGAAAGCTAAATCAATTGAGAAAAAATGCATCTCGTATCTCCTACCATGTTTGCTCTATAGAAATAAGTATTACAACCGGAAGTAATAGTAACTTTGAATCACTTTCGATTTAGTAGTGTGTTGTGGATTGTCATTTTATGTAATCTTAAGACACTGAATTGTTTATGAATAAATATCCTTCCTTCTTTCTGCTATCATTTGCTTTCTATGTCGATAAACGTTGAAATCGAAAATGACAAGTTTTAACCACTTCCATTTTAACTAGAGCTTTAACGGAAAATATGGAATCCATTAATCAGACGCTATGGTTGTTCAGATAAAACCATTATAAGTTTTTCTATTTTCTCGGGATAATAATGCATAGGCATAGGTCACTTCTACTGAATATCAACTTCGCGGATTAAAGGAAACTTGCAGCTTCACGAAAGGCATTTGTTGGTCCTTCAAGGTCAACACAAGAACAAAAAAACTAATAGTAAGTGTGAATTTACAAGTGACTTTCCTATGATAATAGCAGAATGCTTCCTACGTTTAACATGTTATGCCTCCGGGGGTTAGTAAAACGCTTAACTCTGTATAAATCGCTGCACACAACAGGTCTTAGAAACACTCAAAATACGTAAAATTGAAAGAACAGAAAATAGTGCATTTTTGAAATGAGCATACAATTCACACTTTACGCAAAGTTCCAATATGGGAAATCAGTCAATATCTTCAGTTGAAATTACTGAAAAAGACAGAAACTGGCTATTTAAAACTCCAAGTGTAAACCTGCGCTTGGAGCGATTCTATTAGCTATATCACAACGCATTTTCGTGAGTTGCCTCTGTGGTCAAGTGTGCTTAATAGTGCTGTTAAAGTTCTAGAACCGGAGGGCGGCGTTTCGAGCCTGAGTACAGTATTTTTTTTTTCAAAATAGGGATGGCTTTTTTAAAAAATATATAAACTTGTATTTTTAAGTGATTGTAAAACAAATTCAGATGATCTTTCACATTTCCAAGCTCACTCGTATTTATTCGCCATGTCCCAAATTTCACAGAAATAAATCCCTACGTTAAGCGGGTTTGCATATCCAGACTCCTAAGTATGAAAACATTTACGCTCACTCCAACCTCAAACATTTCATGAATTCAACCTGATTTACGTATGTTATTAAGACGTAAAATTGAATGTGATTTATTCTACAAATACTTTTATACATTGCAAGAGCTGTGACGTCCAAATATTCACTGAGAACTCATAGTCGTATCGCAATAAACAAAAGCGAGTATGGAACAGTAAACTTCTTTCACAAAAGTTAAAAGAAAGCCTGCAAAAGCATGCAAAATGGTCGAATGGTTTATGTCGATACTCTATCAATCATATGTTTGTGTTAAAACCGGATAATAAGTTTTTTTAAGTGTCTTCCTATTTTCATTTGGAGGCTGAAAACATTTCTTTGAGTAACTCATTGGAAACTTCTTTTGTTTCAAATTCGGCTAAGACGGAACAATATATCAATTGCAAATCTAAAATCCATAGCTGAAAACAAAATATAAAGTATGTTTACTACCCCATTATTATCCTCTGATTTGTAACGAAAAACTAATTATAAACAGTGGTGATTTCAGAAAATTATCCTCGGGGGAATTTTTAATAGGGTGGTGGGTTTACTCACTGGTAATCCACATTAAGCATGATCCAAGGTATGGTCCCGAAGGCAGAAATTTCTTAGCTTGAGAAGGGTCTAAAATTCTTCCTCAGATCACTCCCTGAAATTATCACTGCCTTAAAGCTTATCGTAACAAAATATAATATTACACTTCTTTCTCGTTCTACATTTTGAAATAGTAGTATTATAACATACAGAATTATAATAAAAACAAAAAAATATAATACTAATCACGTAAAAGTTATCCTGTAAGTTACAATTTTGTGTTTGATTAAAACTCAATTTTTTTTCGCATTGCTTGAAAGTAACTCATCTCTATATAATCCTGACCTGAAAACCATGCACAACTCCAATTAATTAACCAATATTTATAAGAATATTTTTTACTTTACTATTTTCACTATTCCATATAATATACACTTCCAAAATAAAACTCTCGAAAGCGTATATTGGACGAGTGGAGACTCACAAATAAATTATCATTTATCATACATATTGGTCTGTATTCGAAATTCTATTTAATCGAATCCGACAGGAATACAGACAAACATCGAGAACTCGTAAAAACAGAGAGAAAAATGTGTTGGACTCTCCGGGGACTCGAACTAAGCTCGCAGGGTGTTTTACAAAAAGGATCGTCTTAGACCACTTGGCTATGGTAGCAACTAGTGATTGTAGCAACGGCTTCGAGTAGCAGTTCTTCTTACAGAATAGAATGTATTTTCTATTGGCTAAAATTTAAGCCTAATTTACTTTGATGTAATATGTCCATTAATTTGTTTTATGAACACGTTATTGATTACTTTGACGAATTATGTATATTGTTGATATAGATTCTATTGCACGTTCTTTCATAAATACTATAGAAAGTATCAAGGCTATGTATTATCTTTCATGAAAGTTGACTGGTGCATGCGCAGTACAGAGAGAAGGTGAAGAAGGAAATGCTAATAGATTGTTACAATGTTTCGCTCGCAAGCAGTAGTTCTCAACTTGGAGGCGCGCTTCCTCCTTCTGGGGAGGCGTGAAGGGTTTACGAAGTCCCTTCGTTTCGTTATATCTCTTGAATGATTATATACAATATCCAGCCATATCTTCTACACATTTGGAAGTGATAAATCGTAGTATAAATTAACCGCCCTCCACACACGGTGCTTGTTGATTTTCCAAGATTAAAAACTGAAATATTTTTTATCTCAATAGAATACAAAAGTTTCAATGAGAGTGCTCGCAACACCTTAATCCCATTACTCTTCGATACGCCAATGCCTGAACTGTTACTTTCAAGTTAGAATAGAATAATATAGACATGTGACCTACTAAATATAATTTTGGTTCACTATACGTTTTCAGAAATATCCACTATTACAATGTCAATAAATGTTAAGTACTTTATTGTAAATCTTTGTACTTTCATTTTTCCTCCTTTTTCCCAACTAAGGTTAAAAAATGTAATAAGAGGTTAAGAATTCGAAATATTACGTATATTTTAGCGTATTACGAAATTATATTAAATCGATTCCGACAGGAACACAAATAGAAACGTCAAGAAGAGGTAAAACGAAAATTGTAGTCTGGTGAGATTCGAACTACCCTGGAGTGGTGTTTCGAAAATGTACAGTCGAATGTCTTAATCCACTTCTTTTTATCTACTTATTACTAGTTACTACTTAATTTTATTCACTTTTCACTTGTTTAATTTGCTTTACCCGTACCCTAAAACGACAGGGACATGAGCACAGAAACATCGAGGAAAGTTAAAATTTCAAAGGCTCTCCCACTGGAAATCGAACCCGGGAGCCCGCACACCAAAGTGGCAAGTGCAAGCCACTAGATCAGCGGGGAGGGCATCCACTCGACTATTGTAAGCAGTTACGATTGTAGTAAGCGTGTTTCATGTTACACCTTTCATTACAGAATGAAATTTACTTTGTATTACCTGAAGTTTAAGCCTATTTTGGCCTGGTGCAATATGTCTATTGAAATTGTTTTGTGTTAACTGTATTCTTTACTTTGACGAATGATATGTATGGTTTATATAGGCTCTATTACGTATTAGTTCATAAATATTAAGCAATTATCAGGATTATTTATGAGCTTTCATAAAAATTCACTGGTGCATGTGCAGTAGAAACACAAAGATACACTTTACCGACATTATTCATACAAGTCAGAATTCAAATTTCTAACAGGTTGTCAAAATGCCTCGCTCTAAGGGCTGTGGAGAACTGCCTGTTGCTCTGCGAGAAGTCATAGACCGAGCAACAGTGGGACAAACTCTGCTTCACATCGCTAGGAATCTTGGCTGTGAGAAGAAAAGAGCCAAGAAACGGATTCAGAGACATAAAGAAGGTGGTGAATGGTTCAGGTCTTGGTCAAGAAGTGAAAGGCCTAAAGCGACAAGTGCAGCTCAAGAGCGAACGTTAGTTACAGAAGCAATCACCAAACCTCTACGCCACGCGTCGATCCTATTGGACAAAGCCATGGAATATAATTGTTCTCACGAAACAATAAGAAGATTATTGGGGGCTGATCTCCACTGTTCAAGACCCGCTAGGAAGACTCTTCTGACTGAAACGCAAAAGACCAGACGAATGGAATGGGCACAGGAGAACACAACCCAACCTCTGTCATATTGAGACTTAGTCATCTGGACCGACGAGAAAGTTTTCAAGTCTAACCAGCACGGCAGAGTTATATTGTATAGACCACGCGGAACCAGGGATGCTCAACAAAATATCAGTACTTCTTGTTCAAAATGAATAGTAGCATACTTTTGTGAATACATGATGGCTGCTGGTCCTGTAGATTTGGTTGCAGTGCCCGAGAGAACGAACAGCACTGTTTACGTTAATATCTTCGAAAATACATTGTTACCGTCTTTAGAAAGAAACTTTCCCGAACAGGAAGAATATATATTTGTGCATGCCAACGGCGTTGTTTGCACCTCCCGGCAAACATGCGAGTGGCTAAGTGAAAATCCGGAGTTAATTTGTATAGAGTGGACTCCTCTATCCCCAGACTTTAACCCAATTGAACATTTGTGAGCCTAGATGGTGCAAGAATGGAAAGAGAGAAGTGACGACAGAGGCAAAACGTTTCTTCAAAATCAAATTACGGAACTGTGGCAACACTTACCTGACACACCGTCATATTGCTCGAGACTTGTATCTAGTATTCCCTCAGACTCTGGAGGTGACAACATGAAGTACTACTAGTGTGCTATTTTTGTGTAAACATTTATTTTTAATTTATTTGTTATATTTTTTTCGAGAGCAAGACATTCGTTCTTCATTCATTTCTTTTGTTTGTTTACTTATTAGTTCGTTAAAACGTAAAGGAAGAGTAGTATATCTTCAATAAGTATTTGTAAATTTACTTTGAACGTTTCTAACACATTTATGTCTTTTTCTTACTCGTATATCATGCCCAATATTACTTTCATTTCAGTTCATTAATTACTTTATTTCACATCTTGGATAAAAGTATTCTTGTCTTTTTAATGATGTTTTCCCTTTTGGTTGTTTAATTTCTAGATACAAGTATTATCTTAATTCGAATGAATAAAGCTCATTTTGTTTATTGTCACTTCTTTAATAGCTGAGTTCGAATTCAAGAACATGTAGTGTAATTTACATTCTTTATTCTTTGTATAGTATAGTAGTGCCAATATTAAGTATCATTTTTCATGAGTCCAGTTGATTAGTGAGAACTTGGACAAACTTTAAACTGATAATTCTTTACGCAATAACAACAATAAAATACATTTAAGCTGTTCCTTATACTTCACAGCAATGAAACCAATGTTTTGTATTGGTTAAAAAATAAAGCAACCAGAAGTTTCCTAAGAAGACCTATCCTTCCATACAAAACATAGGCCTAAAGTAAAGTGAGGCAAAACATTACTAAAATATATTAATATTTCGAATTATTAACCTCTTCTTGTAACACCTTTCAGGCTTAGTTGAGAAAAAAGAGGGAAAATGAAAGCACAAAGATTTACAATAATTACTTAGCATTTACTGACATTGTAATAGTGAATATTTCTGAAAACGTATAATGATCCAGCAATATATTTAGTAGGTCACATGTCTATATTATTCTATTCTAACTTGAAAGTTACAGTTCAGGCAGTCACGTATCGAAGAGTCATGAGGTTGAGGGGTTATAACCCCTCCCACTGAAACTTGTATATTCTATTGAAATAAAAATTATTTCAGTTTTTTATCTTGTAAAATCAACAAGCACCGTGTGTGGAGGACGGTTAATTTATACTACGATTTATCACTTCCAAATGTGTAGATGTCGCTGGATATTGTGTATAATCATTCAAGAGATATAACGAAACGAAGGGACTTCGTAAACCCTTCACGCCTCCCCAGAAGGAGGAAGCGCGCCTCCAAGTTGAGAACTACTGCTTGCGAGCGAAACATTGTAACAATCTATTAGCATTTCCTTCTTCACCTTCTCTCTGTACTGCGCATGCACCAGTCAACTTTCATGAAAGATAATACATAGCCTTGATACTTTCTATAGTATTTATGAAAGAACGTGCAATAGAATCTATATCAACAATATACATAATTCGTCAAAGTAATCAATAACGTGTTCATAAAACAAATTAATAGACATATTACATCAAAGTAAATTAGGCTTAAATTTTAGCCAATAGAAAATACATTCTATTCTGTAAGAACTGCTGCTCGAAGCTTTTGCTACAATCATTAGTTGCTACAATGGCCAAGTGGTCTAAGGCGATCCTTTTTGTAAAACAACCTGCGTGCTTAGTTCGAGTCCAAGGAGAGTCCAACACATTTTTCTCTCTGTTTTTACGAGTTCTCGATGTTTGTCTGTATTCCTGTCGGATTCGATTAAATAGAATTTCGAATACAGACCAATATGTATGATAAATGATAATTTATTTGTGAGTCTCCACTCGTCTAATATACGCTTTCGAGAGTTTTATTTTGGAAGTGTATATAATATGGAATAGTGAAAATAGTAAAGTAAACAAAATTTTTATAAATATTGGTTAATTAATTGGAGTTGAGCATCGCTTTCAGGTCAGGATTATATAGAGATGAGTTACTTTCAAGTACAATGCGAAAAAAAATTGAGTTTTAATCAAACACAAAATTGTAACTTACAGGATAACTTTTACGTGATTAGTATTATATTTTTTGTTTTTATTATAATTCTGTATGTTATGATACTACTATTTCAAAATGTAGAACGAGAAAGAAGTGTAATATTATATTTTGTTACGAAAAGCTTTTAGGCAGTGATAATTTCAGGGCTTCTCAAGCTAAGAAATTTCTGCTTTCGGGACCATACCTTGGATCATGCTTAATGTGGATTACCAGTGAGTAAACCCACCACCCTATTAAAAATTCCCCCGAGGATAATTTTCTGAAATCACCACTGTTTATAATTAGTTTTTCGTTACAAATCAGAGGATAATAATGGGGTAGTAAACATACTTTATATTTTGTTTTCAGCTATGGATTTTAGATTTGCAATTGATATATTGTTCCGTCTTAGCCGAATTTGAAACAAAAGAAGTTTCCAATGAGTAGAGGTCTGCGCGGATGCGGATATCCGCGGATATATCCGCGGATATCCGCATCAAAATGGGTATTTGCGGATATATATAGCATCTCTGTGCGGATAGCGGATAAAGTTGCGGATAATGTTTCTTATATCTTTTTCTACCTAAAAAATGCTGAGAATTTTCTGGTAATGATAGAAAGAGCACTAAGAAATGTTCGTTTTGAATTAAAATTTTAAAAACCTGTTGAAAATACTAAAATCAAAATACAAGTGTGTTTGAAGCTGGAGACTCAGTGACAGCAAAAGGACAAAAAATAACACGAGATAATTGTCCTTTTATTGCTTTTTTCAATATTTTAAGCGGCCGTTTTATAAGTGAATGACATCTCTGACCTAAACAGAAAGAAACGACAGGCCCCTTCGCTACTCCTCAAGTACCGCTATTTACTGTAAAAAAGACAAATAATTGCCGCCGAAGCCCCTCTGATAAAGCTGAAAAATTTCAGACCATTCGCCTTGAAGAGGAAGAAATGTCTTCAAATAAAGTTTTTATAGCCTGAGAGGTCAGGAACCAAAACCCTAATTTAAAACACCGCATCCCCTTCCATAAACTGAAAACTGGTCAGCAGCATTATCTTTGCCTTTTGTGACAAACTGGGGAAGCGCGTAGGTCACCGAAATAGTAAACAAATCATACCATACGCTCATCTTTCTTTCTTCCTCTATGCACATTTGCGATCCCACAGATTTCTCTCTTCGGAGAGGCGCCACGGACCTCAATGAACATTCCGAAGGATTGGAGTTTTATAACACCAATTGTTTCTCTCTTTTTCTTCTTGTGTGTATGTGTGTTCTTGGCCTCTGGTAACGAAAGAAAGAACAACCAATGCGTTGTTACTTTTACCCTAAATGTGTCCAACAATGAGTGAGGCTGCAAAGGAAGGCAATAAAGTATTAACTTCCTCTATTACCTCTTCCCGAAATTAAAGACATAGACTTCCTATTTGTATTCGAAGTTATTTTCAGTTCTAGTTTCAGTAAAAGCGTGGTCGTGAAAGCTTGAGTTGATTTTGAGTTTAACGTCCCGTTCAGCAGCGAGGCTATATGAGACGTGGACCTACTGATTAACGTGGAATCCGAACCACATGAGCTCCCGCCGGGAATTGAACCCGGGTCTCCCACGTCAAAGGTGCCTACGCTAACCGCTTAACCACGAAGAAGCTTGGTCGTGAAAGCATGCATTGTATTACGTTGTTAGTTTCGTCACTTATATTTTAAATTTAGTGCAAATACTGGTGCTAGTGTCAGTTTGGGATGTGTGGGTATGTTTGCGGTGCTGTGATTAATTTTTATTTCTTAATAACGATTATTTCTATTTCGCCTTTGTGTTTTGAACAAATGCCCGTTTTTTTATGAGTAATGATGAAGTTTATAAACTTAGTGACGTGCTCTAAAATTAGTCGATTGAGGGGATATTACCTACGTGGCATTATTTTGGTCCGATATCTGCATTTGAAGCTCTTGGGTAAGTACATAAATCGTTCATTAATTTCTAATTGGTATCTGCACGGTTTATATTGCATTTTATTTATCGTAGTTGGGATTTGTATCACGAGGAAACTGATATAATGTATTGTTTCGTTTGATTCAGAAAGCTACAAGAGATAGTTATTTGAAATGTATTTAAAAATATTTTCGAAATCATGGCTATTATAGAAGAAGTAAATTGTATATATTAGCTACCTCTTTATCTGCGGATGCGGATGCGGGTGCGGATAGAAATGCTGCGGATGCGGGTGCGGATGCGGATAGAGATGCTGCGGATGCGGTACGGATGCGGATGCGATATTTTGTATCCGCGCAGACCTCTACCAATGAGTTACTCAAAGAAATGTTTTCAGCCTCCAAATGAAAATAGGAAGACACTTAAAAAAACTTATTATCCGGTTTTAACACAAACATATGATTGATAGAGTATCGACATAAACCATTCGACCATTTTGCATGCTTTTGCAGGCTTTCTTTTAACTTTTGTGAAAGAAGTTTACTGTTCCATACTCGCTTTTGTTTATTGCGATACGACTATGAGTTCTCAGTGAATATTTGGACGTCACAGCTCTTGCAATGTATAAAAGTATTTGTAGAATAAATCACATTCAATTTTACGTCTTAATAACATACGTAAATAAGGTTGAATTCATGAAATGTTTGAGGTTGGAGTGAGCGTAAATGTTTTCATACTTAGGAGTCTAGATATGCAAACCTGCTTACCGTGGGGATTTACTTCTGTGAAATTTGGTCCATGAAGTTTTACAAAAACGGTAAAATAAGGAACGTTAACATTCTTACAACGAGAACAGATTTCAATTCCTGGTGGGAGTTAGCGTACGCGCGCCTTTATCGTGGGAGACCCGGGTTCGATTCCCGGTGGGTGCTCAGGTGTTTCGTATTCCATGTTAATAAGTAGGTCCACGTCTCCTATAGACACGCTGCTGACCCGGCAGCTAAACTCAAAATCACAATCACCACCACACGCCGGGAGTTTACATGGTTCGGGTTTTACGTTAATCAATATGTCCACGTCATATATGGTCTTGCTGTGGAAAGAGACGTTAAACTCCAGATCAACTCAACTCATTAGGATCAGAGTTCTGAGTTTAAAACCAACTTGAAACCATACATTCAAAATAAAAATTGAAATAAAATGAAATCTTTAAGTTTAACGTCCCATGGTTATGCCGGTTAGGCTAAAGGAGACGGTGATAATGAGAAATCAGTGAAATGGTGGAATGAAGAAAATGGGAGGAAACGGGAGAACAACGAGAAAACCCACGAGCACTGCGTTTGTCCATCAAAGTCCAAACGGCGCGAGCTGGGATCGAATTAGGGACCCCAAGCACCGGAGGTGAACGCTCTACCACTGAGCCACCGCGCCCCCCAAAATGAAAATTATTCATGCCTCTGATACCTATATATATGGAGAGAGAGAGAGAGAGAATAAATATGGTTGTATTTTTTATAGGGCCGAAGTGGCTTAGTAGTAGAGCGTTCACCTCTGGTGCATGGGGTCCTTGGTTCGATCCCAGCTTGCACAAAGTCAGATTTGTGGTGAAAAGACGCCGTGTGCGTTTCTTTCTTCAGGATTCTCCTGTTTCCTCCTACTTACATCGTTGCACAATTTTCATTCATTTCTCATCATCACCGTCTCCTTTACCTAGCCGACATAAGCATGGGACGTCAAACTTAATTTAATTTCATTTCATTGAAAAAAGTGTTTAATTCATAATCTGCATCTTTATAAAGCAAATTCAACAATCATATGGACGTATAATGCTTAAAATTGAATTAAATCGCAATTGCAGTAATCTGCAATATTTTAGGTTTCTCATTTATTTAAATGAAATGTTTAGTTATTTGATACTTTATAGCAAGAATAGTAACTGCTATATAAGACAATTATATACCTGTGGCGTAGGAGACCCTGGTTTGATTCCAACGGGAGCTCATGTGTTTCGGTTTCTATGTTAATCAGTAGGTCCCGTCTCATATAGCCTCGCTGCTAGAAAAGGACGCTAAACTGAAAATCAACTAAACTCAATAATTATCTACACATTTAATTTAATAATGAGGAGGGAGACCTTCAAGGAGGGAGGCCGAATAAAGAGGGAGACCTTAAAATTTAAAACGTAGGGTCAGTGTGAGTCAGAGAGGTCATGGTGGGTGGTGTGTCACAGTGAGTCACGTCCTGTTGACCCACGACCCACTGACCTACTCAAATCTTGACCCAATTGACTCACTCCGTCTCTGGACTGTACACACAGATAAAGCAGACATATATGTAACCTGACCTTACTTGGCCTTCACTAATTTAAGATAATCTACAAAAAATGAAAGAAAGCAATTTCAAACGCAAAAATATAGAAATGTATTTTCAACGGAACAAAAAGACGTATCAGCCCAGATTTAAACCCGGGTTTCTCCACTCAGCAAGCAGACGTCTTACCGACTTACCTACAGCATATCTTCCGACTTCTGGTTTTGAAACTTTATTTGCACTGCGTGTGTTACGTAACAACGCTACGAGATGTTCTTACTGTTGTGTTAACACGCGTTCCGTAAATTTACGAAGTCGCTCTTTTAATCCTCAATCAATTCGACACACACACACACACACACATATATATATATATATATATATATATATATATATATATATATATATATATATATATATATATATATATATATAGATAGATAGATAGATAGATAGATAGATAGATAGATATGTTGGTGCACCAGTAAGCTACCAAGGGTAAAGATTAATTCATTCTTAATTTTAATTTTATGAAAGCAAGGGAACTGCTACCCATAGATGGCTAAGTGATGTAAATAAAATTTAAACTTCAAATGGAACTGGGGTGGCTCACCGACAATGGCTGATAACGTTTGATAACAGCGCGGGTAATAGCTGATATATAAACGCAGTAGATAGAGCCTGCGTATGTAAGTGGATAGCACGTGAGACTGTCATTCTAAGGGTCTGGGGTTCGAGTCTTGGCCTAGACTGAGTTAAAATTTTTTCAAGGAATTAAACACTATAAATGATGTTCGCGTTTGATACTGAAAGAGATTTATCCTATGAAGGGAGAAAAACCAAGACGGTAACAGGGGGAAAGACGGACACTGTTTATCCTTAAGTGTTAAAATTTAATTTATTCTTATGTCTTTTGCTCTTTCGTTTCCTTCTTTCCTTCTTTTCTCATTTTGTTTACCTTTCCGTACTTTTTCGGTTTCTGCATGAAGCGTATTATTCTTTTCGTTTTCTTTGCATTAATTCCTATCTCTTTGAACTTAATGTGAATGGAATTTCTGCAGATTTATCTCGTGGTTGTTTCTCTAAGTGATGTTCTCAGATAGTAATACTTTTTCCTCCAAATGGAGGAATATCCTGGTATGTTATGTTTTCGGGAATGTATTTGCCGTCATGTTGTTTGTCCAACTATCAGACAGAGTGAAACTATTCTGCTACTGGAAAAAGCTATCATTTCTTCTGTATCCAACCTCCACTTATTACTGTCGCTGACTGTACCATGCATTTTGTTTATGTATTGCGAGAACTGCTATCCTTTTTCGATATAAGCTTTTATTTTAATGATCTATATGTTTAAAGTAGCTATGGCCTAATTTATTTAAATAAAACCTATTACGAATATATCAAGCGAATTTTTAACAACTTTATAAAGAATTATGTGTGGAAACATTTATACAAAAGGGGGGTGAAGTTCCATAGACGGAATAGTACCGATTTATAGTTTTTCAAGTAGCGTTTGAAATTTTAGCTTTGCCTGGCTGGCGGAAGACATTTGTTACTTCCTGGACGCTTGCATATTAATATCTGCGAAAAGTAGGCGGAGTTTTTAATAATTGCAGTTTTTTGTACGCTGGGTTTTGGCATGTATATGCTAGGTTTTAGTGCATTCCAGCAACAATAGTTTTTTGCGACATTTGGACTTTAAAATGGAATGTTTCTTTCTTATGAAGCAATAACTAAAATATTAGTTTATATTAGGACATATCCTTCCAGCGTCTATGCCTGTCTATAACTTGAAAATATAGATGGAAACTATGCACTAGAGTTTTCCCTCAGAAAGCATAGCTCTTGTACCCAACAAAGGTTTTGCATTGAAACTTTTCTTTTCTTTTTTGTAAACTCTGCGTTTACCCAGAGCGAGAGACTGAAGCTGCGTTGTTTCATATACTTACATTATGTATGAATTATTATTAAATGAATACTTGATATACATATATTTACATGCTTCACCTCTTGATAAATTAAAAAAACATATATGATTAATAAATATGATTAAAATTTAAATATTTAATTATTCCTATATGCAAATGAGGCAAAAAGTTGGTATGCAAATTAACTATGTGTATGCACTATACAAGGTGCAGATGAGAACTACATCTCATGCTATTTTGAAATGGTGAAAGTCGTTTGTAGGTGTTTAGCGTCTTTTTTGCCATAAAAGTCATCGCTCAGACAAGCTATTTTGTAAAATTCAGGCCACCAGGAACTCTAGTCTACGAAATGAGTCGCTTTCATTTGAGCAATGGAAAACTTGTTGAACATGGTCGAGGAAGTTTTAATGAGCTGAACAACGTCATCTGCTGTGTAGTCCTTTCTCAGCTTCTTCCGTATTATCCCGAAATCCTTATCACTGGGCATGAAGAAATTACCTCTAACGGAAAATCTACAAAGTCTTATTTACTGCCAATAGGGAACTCGTCCGGGACAAGTTTCCTTTCTGTAATAAACGGAAAATTGAAGGCGTCGCGATGCCCAGTTTCACTGAGCGGACAAGTGTCATTTCGGTGTTATACAATGCATTGGCCTATTACAAACCATTATCATCACCAAAAAAGGAAATGAGCAAATGTTGGACATGTTTGCTTTCTGCAGTAAGCGGTTCGAATATCATGTATTAATGGCATTAGAACTCTTTGCGTGTATAATGTATTATCTTACGTCAGTACTACCGGATGTAAGATTGCTTGGTTGGCTTTTGAGTCTTGTGTCCCTTTCATAACAGAAGCTATATCAGACGTAGACCTATAGCTTAACGTTGGACCAGAACAACTTTAGCTCCGACTGGGAATCGAACCAGGCTTTCCGTGCATATGACAAGAAAAGGAAAACTATTGATACATGATTTAGAAAACGGTTTAAATAATGATGAAGTTAGCTCAGAATCTCGAGCAATTTCATGATATAATTTTGTAACATTTTTGTCTCAATTCATTGATCATTTCCACTTTCCTTGAACATCTTTTTTCTTTTACGGATGAGATCTCTTGCTTCTTACACTAAGTATGGATTCAAATTCAAATACAAACAAGTTAAAAATTTCAATGTGTTATTCCTGGAATCGAAACCGGACTTCCTAATTGGAAGTCAGATGCTCCAGAGATTCTCACACCACAACAAGTAACTTTACAGTGCTTAAAATCTGTTACATATATTCAGCCGCGGATCCAGGATATGCTTAAGCAATGGGCTAGACCATAGTTTCCAACTTTATCGAGTGTAAAGAAAGTAGGATTGAAGTCCATTTTATCCAGTGTATACCTGAGCGTCAAGGGGGCTATAGCCCTGATAGCCCTTCTTGGATCCGCACCTGCATATATTCATTCCAACTCAAATCCCTTCACGGATTCAACCTTGTAAGTTATTATGACCAAAAAAAGAGCATTTTATTTTTTTTCGAAAAATATGTTCATATATTGCAAGAGATTCAGCTTTCAATCATCCGGCGTAACCTAAGATGTATCTCGTTTGTGAAGCAGAGAATTAACACAAAAGTGGAAAAAAATTGAGCATGAGGAAAAGTCGAGTGGTTTCGAGTCATACGCTAACAATCATTTACTTCTGCTGTAATTTTTGTATTACCTTATTCTAACTTCACCCCGAGACTGAGAACATTTTTTGAGTAACTATTTGGCATTTCATTTCCTTTCAAATTAGGCTAGGAAAAATGTTTTACAAATTGCAAATCTAAAATGCACTAGATGAAAATAAATATTACTATTAGTTCAAAAGCCACACGGGAAGCATGGTTTTTGCGAAAGAACTATTGTCAGCGTTTGCCAAACGACGAAACAAAGCTAACAAAATGAAATGAAATATTTGAGTTTTACGTCCCATGGTTATGCCGGGGAGGCTAAAAGAAACGGTAATGATGAGAGAATGAATAAAATAGTGGAATGAAATGGTAGTATTATCTTTGTTCAGTTCTCAAAGCACTGCCCTGACTGTCACTATCTAGTTACAACACTGTAGGGTCCTTCGCACACTACGACACATCGTGTGCCGAAAACGATTGACAATTTTTTTTCTGTGGCAGGCTTGTCGCGGGGTAATGAATTCCCATTTGTTACAATGGGTGTGGCGCGGGATCTTCGCACAGTACGCGACAAACGTGACACTGTCGCAGGCTTGTCGCGGGAATCTACCATCTGACATAAGCTAAGACCTTCGCATACTATGCGACTTCGTGGGTCGAAGACACGCCACAGCGCTACAATTTATCATTTCAGCATCCAGACACTCATTCTGAAAGATGAGCTCAATGGACGCTTTCGATACAGACGCTTTCATTGCAGAAATTAAGGCACAACCTTATATATGGAATTGAAGCAGAGATTCCTATAGCAACAGAATTGAAGCATGTTGCCATTTTGTTTTTTCTTACATTTTCCAAAATTCGGTACCAAGCCAATGAACTGTTTAGTGGAAATTGCAACATAAAACTGCATTGTTTATATTTTCACTCTACTATTTTAAGTGAAGTAAAGTGAAATGAAGTGATTTTAAAAATAGCACAAATGATCAGATATTCCCAGATATATCACATTCACAAACTGCAATCCCCAGTGATTCTCAACCTAATTCCAATCACGACCCCCATTTTATCACATTCTCTTGCCAGAGACCCCCTTATAATTTCTGGTTTGGAACAAGCTTGTGTGGTATTTTTAATATACCCTATACCTATTACGGAGATCTCACAATATCCATCTATTTCTATTAACAAATCTTTAAAAAATAATATGATTGATTGAATGCCATAGGGCAGGTAGTATAGAGTTAGAAATTCACTTTTATAGGCTTTACATGAAGAAAACTAATTTATTACAACAATATATAACAAAGTGCATATAAGATAAACCATTACCAAAAGAGCTTATTAAATGAATGATATTTACAAGATAATTGAAGGGTTCACATTCTCGTCTTACATGTCAGGACTGTCTATGTGTATTTTTCACCAGAGTCACTAACAGAGCTCTATGCGAGCGTACTAGAATCTATACTATATATTTACGAAAGAACGTGTAATAGAATCTATATCAACAACATACATCATTCATCAAAGTAACGAAAACGTGTTCATGAAACAAATTAATAGATATATCAAAGTAAATTAAGTTTAAATTTTAGGCAATACAAAATGTTATTCTGTAATAAGAACTACTACTCGAAGCCTTTGCTACAATCACTAGTTGTTACCATAGCCGAGTGGTCTAAGGCGTTCGGCTTATAAAGCACCATTCGAACTAAGTTCGAGTCCCCGCCGGGAACAGCACTTTTTTCTCTCTTTTTTCCCACCTGTTCTCGATGTTTCTGTCTGTGTTCCTGTCGGATTCGATTAAATAGAATTTCGAATAGGGACCAATATATATGATAAATAATCATTTATTTGCGAATCTGCACTCGTACAATATACATCTTCGAGATTTGATTTTGGAAATGAAGTGTATATAATATTGAATAGTAAAAATAGTAAAATAAAAAAATGTATAAATATTGATTAATTAATGAGAGTTATACATGGCTTTCCAATCAGGATTATATAGAGAGGACTTACTTCTAAGTGCGATCCGAAAACAAATATTTTTTAGTTTTAATCTGACCCAAAGTTGGTAACTTACAGGATAATTTATACATGATTGGTATTGTAATTTTTATGCTTTTATTATAATCCTCTATAAGTTATGATTTTACCAACTCTGCTTAAAAGCTTTTCGTAACAAATATAATATTAACTTGTTTCTCGTTCTACATTTAATGATGCTTTCAGGACGTGATCTGAGGGAGAATTTGAGACCCCTCTCGAGCTAAGAAATTTCCGCCTTCAGGACCATATATTCGATCGTGCTCAATGTGGACTACCAATATTTGCCCTCCACCCGCATATTGAAATTCCCCCCGAGGATAATTTTCTGAAGTCACCAGTGTTTATAAATAGTTTTTCGTTACAAATCAGAGGATAATGGAGTAGTGAGTATACTTCATTTTTTTTTTTAGCTATGGATTTAAGATTTGCAACTCATAATGTTCCATTCTAATTGAATTTGAAACAAAAGAAGTTTTCAATGAGTTACTCAAAGAAATATTTTCAGCCTCCGGATGAAAATAGGAAGACACTTAAAAAAGAAACAACTTGCTCCCGGGTTTGAACACACAAACATGTGATCGATAGTGTATCGACCCAAACCACTCGACCGTTTTGTATGCCTTTGCACATCTTCTTTTGCCTTTTGTGAAAGCAGTTTACTGTTCCATACTCGCTTTTGTTTATTCCGATACGACTATGAGTTCTCAGTAAATATTTGGACGTTACAGCTCTTGCAATGTATAAAAGTGTTTTTAGAATAAATCACAATCGATATTATGTCCTAATAACATACGTGAAACAGGTTGAATTCGTGAAATGATTGAGGTTGGAGTGAGCGTAAATGTTTTCATAGTTAGGAGCCTGGATATGCAAACCCGCTTAACGTGGGGATTTAATTTTGTGAAATTTGGTACAAATTGTTTAACCCCTACATCTGGTGCGGGTCGGCCGGGAATGTAAGAAAAACTTAAGTCTTCCGCGTCAAACCGGAGCTTTTGGCTACAGTGAGCTCCTGAATTTTTGAAAAATTACCAAAATTTACGTCATAAGGTACAAGAAAAAAATTACGGGTTTTGGTGTGGAAGGATGCACAAAACTAAAAACCGATCCATAAGACAAGATTTTCAGGGGCTTTAGTCCCATAAGACAAGATTCAAAATTCGAAAAAAGATCAAAATTTATCTCAAAAGTTCCAAGAAAATTTCTTTCGCCGTCTTGTTCCTTTCCATGTGCCAATCAACAAAAAACTTCGTAAGACGAAAAAATTATGGGCCAAATCCCCTAAGACAAGATTGTTTGAAAAAAGGGATAAATATTACGTCTTAAGGTACAAGAAAAAAACTTAAGGGATAAGTGTGGAAGGATATCATAATTTATATAAAAACTGATGACATGTTGCAAAGTCATATTTATCATTTCTAATCGTGTCTTCCATATTTCGCATGATCTCATGGGCACGTATACTTTGGCGCTATGTTTAAAATGTCAGTTTACTCTTGCTCTCACCAATAATACTACCACCTTATCAGTAAGTTCCCTTGATATCTTACAAAGAGAGTGTGTACAGAGAAGTTTGCGATGATTTGACTGTATTTACTGTACAGTATGTTTGGAAGGTCAAAACATATTGTACTTAAAAATGATATGACTACTTAAAATATTACATGTAAAAAAGGTACTTGTTCAGAAACACTCACAGAAGCCTGGGACCAGGACTGATAACTTGGCACGACCTCAGCAAAAAAAAAGACATTCGATTTGGAACATCGTATATTATTAGAAGTCTTCACAGGGCAGGCGCGTTAAAATTCGTAACAAGTGAATTCGAAAAATACAGCATGGATCTAGTAGGGAGTTGGGTGGGAAGCTGTAGCGTTTCCTTGTGCAGTTCGCAAGAACACATGAACCACCAAATATCGTACACGTTGTTGCTCATTAAGATATTTAATAATATTTAGAATATTATTATATTGTCGTTTCAACTCTCAGCTTTATTTATTCCTTGCGTATATGCATTCCATCATTACACCATGTTCGCAGCAGCAGCGAGCATGATACACTGCTCTGTGTGTATTACCTTACCAGGATATTAGTGCGGTTTTACGAGGAGGGCGCTGTTTTTGTGTTTACAACAGTTTCTAGGTAAGCGCGGTGGGACAGGGAAGCGGAGAGCGTCACACTGGAATGTATCCAACAATTTCTAAAAGTTGCTCGCGATGCTTGTGTTTGTTTTAAGTGTATGTTTATCGGCTGACAAATAAATTATTTTCTCGAGTTTTAGCCAAGGAAGAATTCCGATACCTTTCCACTCGAGAACTGCAGAAGTCCTCTCCGTTGGTCCATTGGCTAGCGCATGTGCCTTTGTTGTACGTGCTTCTGAATTGAATTCCCACTGAGAACTCAAAAGTTAATTTTACAAACTTTCACTTTCATTAATCATCTTTCTCCTCGAGCATAAAGAGCATAATCATGGAACGTTAAACTAAAGAAATTTCATGTCATTTTTTTCGATGAATGTGAAAACTTTGGAAGGGGGGGGGGGAGAGGAGATGCATATTTCTTTTAGGATAATTATTGTAATCCAGCCTTTTGGTAAATGTAGAATAAAAGTATTGATAAAACATCAGGGTATGTGTAATGTAAGCGTAAGTATCATTGCTTCAACACATAACAAACTCACAATTTTATTTATGAATACAAAAATTCCCCTTGAACTTCCTCTGAATTTCTTTCACTCCAGGTCTCAGGTGACAAATAATTATTTCTACTGTATAATTTTAATTCACAATATAATTTTAAAACTTGGGAGCCTAGTGTTATTTTTGTGTCTGTAATACATAGTCATTTGTCGATTGACTTCAGAGGACTTAGTTTACCCCGTAAGCACAAGTTGCATATAGTTCAAACACATAAGATGTATGGTCTTGTTTAACAAAACTGCCCTCTCCGTCCTCTATCTGAAAAGCACTATATTGTTGTCCACATATGAAATTCCAGTAGCGCCTCGTAGTCTGTACAAGCACCGGTTGCAATGTTGCAATATCAAAGGTATGTAGGTACGCGCAAGAGTTCCCCTCCCCCAGCATTCTTGAGTCCTATCCAAGAAATATTCAGGAAATATGAAGAGGAAAGTCTTTTAAGCTCTATTTGTATATTATTGATTAAATTCTCGAATATTAATTTAATATATAAGCTATTTCCTTTTTTTCAAACAACCACTATCAATGTACGTTTATACACTATTTATATACAAAACCTCTACACTCATGTTATTGGACACGAGATAAATCGAATATATAGTATGTGCTGTAAGCCATGAATGATGGCGTTAATCCGAAAAGAAGAAAAAAACAGCAAGAAAATTGAATGCACGCAGTTAAACAAAATTATTTAATTATATAAACTATGCATTATTTTAGAATGGAAGGTCTTTCTTCGATCTTTCGGGCTTCAAATTTTTCTATGACTTTATTGAAATCTGAAATGCTGCTCGCCTAGTTTCTCGAAAATAGAAAGCATCGCTACCGCAAATATTTTCCGCTTTATTTCCTTTGGGGTCCAAAAACACCTCTCTCCTCCGACAATATGCATTTTGTTAGCATTTCTTTGTATAAATATACGGAACAAAAAGTCCATTTTCAGGAACCACGTATTTTTTTGTCTGTAAAGGAGCATGAAATCTAAGATGTTTTCCTTTGAAAATTAAAAAAAAAAAAAAGTTTAACATTCCAGCAAATTAGGCGAAAGAAGACATGAGCACTGTTAAACATAATTTCTTAAATTTGAGAAATCGCTTCCTATCTGTGCACCAAGACAATATTTTCTTAGAAATGAGATTTGGTAATTCTCATTCATTAGGAAAGTAACAGTATATTTTCTCGTTTTGCTTTATACAACCTCATCTACTTTTCTTCATTTCTCATTAATAAGAGTTTCAAATTCTTGTTTCTAAGAAAATATATTCTCGGTGCACAGATAAGAAACGGTTTCTCAAGATTTAAGAAAGTATTTTTAACAGTGAGTATTGGAAGTGAATGATTTGATATTAATTTATGCTCTCCGCCGGAAATCGAACACGGAATCATGTGCACGAAGGACACAGAGCTAGGAATTAGACCCGTAGTAAGACATTTTCTTCTTGGAGACTCGATTGACCCCCCTTCCCCCCAGAATATGATTTTTTTAAAATAAATCTTATCCCAAGAATTTTCACCTTTGTATTATAAATGTTAAATAAAATCTATTGACTTCGAACGACCGCCCCCCAAACTTTCAGCCTGGATCCGTCCCTGCTACCACCAGATTTATATTTGTTCTTTGCGAGTTTATGTTTTGTGAATAACTTCTTTCTTCCACGCGTCTGTATCTTCCTCACCCTATCAACTGAGTCAAGCGCTGCTAAGCGGAGGAATTCGTAACTATTACAGAAGCTGACCAGTTGCGGAAAAAATGCAACCGTAAGGGACCAATACGGGAAGATAGGAGCATTGCAAGAATAAATCCACTTCCCCATGTTAAGAGATAGGAGCTCGCTGCCATATGCTCAATGTTACTGCTTCCAGTGGCAACGTTCGCTGCCACTGGAAAGGTAAATCTCTCTCTTTCTTTCCGTTTTTTAATTGACTTTTTTTTTTCAGAAATGCATCAATACTGTTTTGCGCTCAAGAGCAAAGGTTTATTTTTTACTGATACACTACTTTAACACTTAAAAATATTTTTAGTATTTAAAAAAAATATCCGGTTGCACAACCATGCAACATATAGTACCAGCCGCCACTGTGAAATTCAAAGACAAAGGCAATCATCTTTAAACATCTGTATTTTTATTTCAAGTCTAAGTATTAAAATGTGCTACGTATGGTTGCAAGAGGTTGGGTGGCTTATTATTATTATTATTATTATTATTATTATTATTATTATTATTATTATTATTGCTAATACTGAACTTAGGTACCTAACATTGGATCTCATCTTCTTCATAAATTGATGTAAGAAGCGGCCGCGTGATTTCCGGCCAATTGATTCATTACCGGTATCTTTGAGCAATGAGATAACAGTGGAAGACAAACTTCGTTCTTCAAACTTGACACTTTGAAAAACTTATGTATGTGGTTTTGTTATTCAAATACATATCTATTCACTTTAATCAGTTTCAGAAGTAGCATTAATTTTATAACATAATGCCTGTAAGAACTACCCTGAAAATGTATTTTGTATTTCTTTTTTAATACGTAATTAATTTTTTTTCTGAATTTCACTGGAGCTCAATTCCTTGGATGGGCAAGGAATATTTAATTGTCAGGTACCCCACTTTAAACTTTAATCGCTCCCCTATTGCCTCCAACGTAACACTGGGTATATTTCTCTTAAATAAAGTTTCCAAAATGAGGCAGAAATACTGGATTTTTTAAATTACCAAACGATGCTAAATAATGGCAGGTTAGACATCAGAGAGAGTTATCTTTACCTGCCATCTCAACCAGGGATCCAAGTCTCCTTCGGAGGCTGTTGTGGAGGCGGAGGCGGAGTGTGGCAGTGAACGATTATCAGTTTCTCTCTTACCGGACTTTTGCAGCACATCCGAAAACGATCTCAATGTAAAGTAATTTTGTTAGTGAAGATACTGCTTAGATAATCAATCGGAGATCAAATGGTCCAACTTGATCGCAATTTCGAAGACGTCTTATCTCAAAACTATACAACAGAATTTGCTTTAAACATTTAAAGCGCAGTTGCCAGATTCACAAAGATGAACTTCCGAGGTTTTGTTGATAGAAGAAGTAGGAATTCCTTACACTCGAATGCTACGAAGTTCTTAGTGTTTCTTTGTACAACACTGTTAGTTTATTCGCAAGTTATTTCCAAATTAATATGGAGGTGTATGTACTTTTTTTTGCAGTCCCTTAAAATTTTCTGGAAATAACTTCTATAACTTTTGAAACTGTTTGTCTTAACTTGAACATATGCGTGAAGTGATTTATTACGAACAAGACAAAAATAACTGTGATAGATTAATTACAAGTAATCCGGTTAGAAACACTGTTGTTTGTATTTTAGTTCCAAAATCGGCCGCCCGCACTCGTTCGTTGGTCAGGTAATAGTACAGAAGGGAAGCGCGGGCTGTTGGGGGAGGAACTGCGGTCTCCGGACGTTCAAATCAAGATTTGAATGAGCAGCGTTGACAGCTGTTGTTAACCAATTTCCAGTAATGTGGCACTTTAAACAGAATCAAAGAATAAACTGCTACTTAAAATAGAAGAATATAGTAATAGCTCATTCTTTCAATCAGTTATCTACACTTCTTTTATCTCAATTACTAGTAATGAAAATAAACTAATAGAACAAACAAAATCACATCTTTCCGGGGTCGTACCGAGGGAAATGGGAGGTTTAGAAACAGGAGCGTCATTTCAGATTTTGCTTGGGGGGGCAAAACCCCTCGATATAAGTAAAATTTCGCTTTTTTCACTCATTTACTACTACTCTATTGATAAAATCTATGTAAATCTCAAACTCAGGGGGGGGGCAAATGCCCCTCCCTCCCCCCTAAATGACGCCCCTGTTTAGAATCCTTCCCCAGAGATTCTTAAGTTAATGCAGAACAAAATTAAAATTTTAATTTAGTTTCAAGACTTATGTTTTAAATACGTATAATCTGATTTTCTTTAGGCTACGGTTTTCCTACCTACATAAACTAAATGTTTGTAAGAAAAGTAAATAGGTTATCAAAACACTGTACTTAGTAACATTGTTACAATGGTAAAATCCTACCTTCTGTATTGTGAGAATTCGAAGGAAATTTTAAAACTGATTTTTCTATTTTAACTTCCATATTAAATACATGTAAAATAGAAAAAGACGAGTACTGTTATTTGCAGTAATGTACTGTACGTTCAGCTGTAACACTTCGCTGTAAAAAACGCGGAAAGTCTTCTTTTTTTTTGGGGGGGGGGAAGAAGGGCGGGACTTCGGAGATTGTACTTTATGCGCAGAAACATTATTCTCTCAGTGTTTTTCAAAGTAGCAAAAGTGAAAACATGTGTGGTGATATAATGATTGACTTATGTATATTTGCTAGTATTTATTGTTTTTTTTTTTTTTTTCATAATTTTCATCAGCTATGTTCTGCTAGAATTTTTGGTAGGTATACACTTGACTGTTTTCAAAACTATAGCTTATATCCATTCTTATACCTCCATTACATCTCTCAAAGTAAATATATGCTGAACTATATATATATATATATATATATATATATATATATATATATATATATATATATATATATATATATATATATATATATATATATATATATATATATATAAAGGTGGATCTATTCTGTATACTCTCGTATAGCATTCTCGATAGGTTTATAGCGTTAGGTTTTCCTAAAATACTTCCTCAATACTAGTGAATCTAAGACCTGTTCGATACGGAAGCATTTTTCAAAAGATTTGTTGTAAGAAAAATTTTATCATTACCCTATTTTCTAGAGGATTTTGTTGAGTGGTTGCAAACTACTGTATAACTTTTAGTGCACTGACGAATTGTGAAAGTTTAG
Source organism: Thermobia domestica (assembly GCF_964235325.1). NCBI lineage: Eukaryota > Metazoa > Arthropoda > Insecta > Zygentoma > Lepismatidae > Thermobia > Thermobia domestica. The sequence goes on from NC_137456.1 coordinate 190,506,919, forward strand.
AAAGAAGTTAGGACATAATCGAACAAAGTTAACTATCATCTAGAGGTGAAAACTATACTGTGTCGAAATTTCAAAGTGAATTTAAATTCATAAATGGCTGATAGGTTATGGAATGAAAATATGAGTCTTGCTTTTCTCGCGTCTTATATGAAGAGAATTAGCAGGACCTGAATTGTATAATATATTGGCGACATCTCATTGAAAAAGTGAAGAGAGCTCCTTCGTGGCTAAGCGATTAGCGTAAGCGCCTTTGCCGTGGGAGACCCCGGTTCGATTCCCGGCGGGAGCTCAGGTGGTTCAGATTCCACGTTAACCTTACAACGGACTGGTTGGGTCTCTCAGATCCATACATACGTAAAAGTGCTGCATTTCTGACATATTTTTCAGCTGAAATCAAGTCCTTCTCTAAACCTTTCAAGTAATGTCACTAGATGTTAGGGGTATGCACATTTCAGTTGCCATTAGGTGGTGTACAGCAAAGGATTGAAGTGTCTCTGGGTCCGTGAGACCCAACCCATCCGTTTACGTCAATCGTTTGGAATCGATGTTAGTTACCAGGACAAAACTTTATTTGTGGCGTATTGAGTAACGTTTCTCGTAAAAGCTTCATCTAGTTTATCGAATAATTAACATATGTTATATATTTGTATGTGTATATGGTTTCCAATGTATTTGAGTGTTTGAAATGGCTTAAGTCCTTGCAAATGATGATGAAAAACGACATGAATTGGAAAGAGAATATAGTGAATTCGATGAGTGATGCAAATCTAGATTTCCACTTAGAGATTGAACATAACACGGATAGTGATTTAGAAGATGATTCTGATGAAGTGTTATCTGATAGTCGTAATATTTTTCTAAGCCTGGACAAATGTTGCATGTTGGTGATGGTGAAAATGAAGTCGGTTTGAAAGCTGTGATTTAACATCAAAATATGTTGGATGAGATAAACAAACAAAATCGTTTCACCTATGAATTGTCGAACCAGAAACCACAATATTGTCACTCAATTGCATGCATACGTCGTTTTGAAAGAAAACAAAGTACTGGATCCTGAGTAACTCACACGTCGTTAATTCATCAAAGAACTTGCATTGCTTTTAATTAGACCTCAAATGACGACAAGGGCTCAACACGAAATACTGCCAATGCATATTATGGAATTGGCCGGAAGGATTAGTGGTGCATGTGTTAACACCAGACACGCAAGTGAAACTAATGATCCCAAAAAAGGGGACGTTACAAGTGTCGAGACAGCAAAACCAAATATTTTTGCAAATATTGCAAAGTATGGGTATGTCTGAAACACACACAAATGGTATGGAAAATGTGTTGAACTTCAAAACTAAAACACAGAATACAGTATAAATTTAAGTTAGAACATTCTGAAATTCAATAGGTTAGAAATTCCTGTATACTTTTCACAATTTTTTATATATTTGTAATAATAGAAAACATTACGTCACATACCTAAGTTTTTGTAACTTTACTATATAAACAATAACTCTCAGCTTAATATTACTTTATATACTATTTTGGGAAAAAAGAAAAGTACAGTGTACATTATGGTTCAATAAATAAATAAATTGAACTGTGTATGTATGTTTAAATAATTTTTTTCTGGGTCCCGTAGACCCAACCCGTCCGTTCGTGTAACATTTTTCACTCGTCCGTTCTAGAGTTAATCAATAGATCCCGTCTCATTTAGCCTAACTGCTGAAAGAAACGTTAAAATCAACTCAATTCAAAAAGTGAAGAAGTATGAGAACTAAAAAAAAATTATAATCATGCTGAATTTAACTAGTGTGAGCACCAGGAGCGCACCCACACCGAGAATCTACAGGATTCGGATCCCCCGTCAATACTTCTTAACTCGACATACGTTTGTACATTTTCATAATTGATTAGCAGAGAAATGACTGATGTAGCCTAAAGATTTGAAGTTACACCTCATTTGTACTGTTTCTTTTCTTTAAAAAATCTAATCTTATATTTTTTTAGAATATAGATGACAGAAATTAACAATTAGATATCGTTCCTCGGCTGTATAATTACATCGGATCAATCGTAAGAAGACGTAGGTCTTATAGTATTTTACCCTCCTGCCAAACTTTGGATTCATCCAACGAAGCTTTTTCGGTGCGCGCCTGGTGAACACGTTAAATATTCTATCAAGATTCGTTCGTATTGGTCATTTCTATTAAGATTAATAATAATCTTGTAGAAAAAGAAGTCACATTTGTTCAATTTTGATTGATTGCATCAGATTTTGGGGTGTTTGAATATACTGTATGCAGTGGCGGCGGTTGGAAGTTAAAAGTGGGGGGCAAGACATGATCTGAACAATTGTATATCAGTGTTAGTCTTCCTGGTTGTTTCTAACACCGATGAAAGGTTGTATAACTAATAGGATACTATCTTTTTTACTTAAAATACCGTATATCGTATTTTTATTTTATTAAGTAAATACATAAGAGCAATACAGGTAGGTACTAGTCCTTTATACTCTAAAATAACGAAAGTGTAAGAAGAGATTTGAGTTCTTGCTCATGAACATCTTAAAATTCTGTCTGGAAAGTTGTGTGATCCGATTATTTAAGAAATTTGCAAAACAAATAAATAGAAGGGATAATATTAATCATAGTAATGAATAATGACGCTTGTTTTGTAGAAGTTATTGAAACGGAATTAATGAACAACTTATACTTTTAATCCCACACATGCCGCTAAATGAATGTTTTTACTCTTAGAAAATGAAATATAGTAAGTACTGCAAGCATATGCTCTGACATTTAAAGAAATATGCAATTGCAATATTAATTGCTTTGAATTGCAATTAAAACGCAATTCCTGTAGCTTTCTTAACTCCACGGGAAGACAAATAACCAACACGTACTCACGCAACGGCAAATATCATATGACATCATTTCTTTCTATGAAACAGTAATACATACAAAACCATTACCAGGGCGTCCACATTCTGGAAAATAAGGGAAAGTCAGGTAAGTAAAATGTATCAGGTGAAGTCAGGGAAATGACAGATTGGTCAAGGAAAGTCAGCAAAAAAATGATTTAAGTCCATTGTTCAATTACTGAATTTATGAAATAGGTTTGATTACTTTAGTGTTATGGGATGTAAAATGTGGTGTTCTTAATGATGATATTGAGGGAGTCAGTATTCTCTGATATAGTTGTTGAAACTAATTTTCTGAGAGAAACACATCTAACTGCATCCTGGCATATTTGCTCAAAAGGATAGACGCTGTTCTAGAAGAATTGCATGGTACCAAGTGGATATCTGGACAAGTGGATGAGAACGCGAAGAAATAATATCTCCAGCTCACAGTGAAAGCTCAGACTGAAGAATTTAAAGAACACTCGAATGAATTCATAGCCAATGACAGAGGTGGTATTGGACTTGATGAGTTTTTTACTTAGTCTTAGGAAATGGGAAGAACTTCGTTGACTTATGGTCAGTTATGAAATTGTGTTTAATCTTCATTCACTGAAACGCATTTTTTGAAAGTGTTTTCACAGTAAATAAAATTTTTATTGTTGAGAACTTACAAGAAGAATCTGGTGGCTCAACGGATCATACATGATTCTGTGATGAGAGTAGGTGGATCATCAATAAATTCAGTGAGAAGTTCAATGACACAGTATCAGGTGTATTTGGAAAATAAAAGAGAAATAAATGCTGGAGACGAGAAGAGGAGAGAGAAACGGAAGATTCAGCAACAACTAAAGAAGCTGGAGGAAGAAGAGAAGAAAATTAAACTGCGGAGGCAACGAGAAGGATATTCAGATCAATGAGAAGAAAACTATGTGAGAAAAGATGAAAACAAATTTCTAAATGGGTTGCATTTAACAACTGCACCAGCAAAAATATGTTACATCATGGTTTTTTTTTTTTTAATAATCAGTAAAATCATGTATGAACTGTTTATTACTATAGGCAATATTATTATGCTGTGTAATTGGTATTATAATGTGTAAGCATATGATGTGTATTTTTTTTTTTCATATCGTAAATACTCTGTATACTGCACACTTTCGTTTGTACCTTTACATTTTGTGTAATAGGTAGGCCTAATCAATATCAGCCTAATGCAAATATTTGTAAATTTACATTCCTTTGGAAAGAAAATTGAAAAAAAAGTAACAGAAGCGGAAGAGAACAAGGCCAACTATGGGGAGTGTGGAGCCTGGAGTTTCTTTCTTTTTTCTATATTTTTAAGTTATCCAGGGGGGCGGGGTCAGGGAAATCCGGAACTTTCGACATGGAAAGTCAGGGAAAAGTCAGAGATTTTTTTCTCCAAATTGTGTGGACACCCTGTTTACATTTTCAAATGAAACTATATAAATTAGGGCGTCACATCAAAAAATGGGGGGCAACTGGCCCCTTTTGCCCCCCCTCCTAATCGCCACCCATGACTGTATGTCTCCATTCTAAGCTCTGGTGTTTTCTGTGGTTGGGTTGATTTCATGAAGTGTCCTATTCTCCTCAATTCTATACTGATTAGGAGTGTCGGTTTCTCTTAATGTTTGCATGTTTGTACAAACCTCCTTCCAATATTTTCAATTTTTATTTGTGCTAAATCACTTTTCATTCTATTGTCAACATCATCTTTTCTTAAACAAATGCGTTTGAAACGGGGTTGGCTAGTTGCTTTCTGCTTGAGAGTTTGCCAAACTTTCCAGCTTTAACAGCTTCTGGGCCATTGCGGGGGTTGCGTTGTAAGAGGGGGTTATCACGCCATGCACTGCCTCATAAGGATCCATATGCTTGCACATCTGCAAACAAATCTACCAAACAAAAAAAGCCTTTTCAAAACATAACGCTTTGGAACTGGAACTTCACCACCGTCCTTCCCCCTGCAGTATTGGTTGACACGGTTTTCGCCTGAATGGGAATAGTCAGTTCCTTTGTGACAATGTTGCGTACCGTAACTAAGTCGCTACAGAGTAAAGACCTTGCGCCTTGCCTAAATGCGAGATTGCCAAGTGGTCATAACTATTGGTTCTGTCAACCAAGTAGGGTCAAGGCAGCTATGGAGACAGTAAAGGCGACCCCGTGAAGAGTGAAGACAAATTGAGGGTGTCGATATTTAATACACTTGTATTTGAATGAGTTGAAATTTGGCAGCATAGATACAATGTTTTCCTTTTCATGTGTGCATGGGTGAATGAGAAAATTGGAGAACAGTTTTTCGATAAAGGGCGCTAACTGGGGGGATAGGTGCTGATTGCCGCGAGTGCTGACTGCCACAGCCAATTATTGGTGCTGATTGCCACGACTGGCATTGATTGCAAATATCAAGGTGCTGACTGCCACGAGCCTGGAGAAACTCTATTTGGAAAGAGCGGAATTAATCTCTCATACTAAATTTACTAATCATCATAGTAAACTTAGTATGACCATGGGCGGCGATTAGGGAGGGGCAAAGCGGGCAGTTGACCCCACTTTTTTGAAGTGACCCATTAATATATATAGAGTTTCATTAGGAAATGTGAAGTTTTTGTTATGTATTACTGGTTCATAGAAAATAAAATTGCCATATAATATTTTCCGTTGCGTGAGTATTTATTGGTTGCCTTCCCGTGGAGTTAAACTACAGGAATTGCGTTTTAATTGCCACGGAAAATGGTCCAAAAAATTTCCTATTGGAGCGCAACAATTCCAGCATACTTTTATTTCTTCTTAAGTCCAACATACACTAGCGTATTTTCAGCGCGCATTTTCGGTCCGTAAAATGATGTCGTAAATTTCAGTCCGTAAGTTGGCCCATACACCTAGCGTAAAAATAGACGCGTAAAGGAAGAAGAAAAAGAAGCGGTCATTTTTCGCTCTTCCTCTTACATGTTGTTTGAGCACATGGTCGTTTTCCAGTTTACTCAAGTTGCTTGAACAAGATGGATCTATTTGAGGCCATGGCTTTAAGTGCAGGTGCTATAAACATTGTGTTGTTAAGTAAAAGAATAAAAAGAAAGTATAGAAGAAACAGACTGGTAGCCACGCCGAAGAGGATTAAAAATTCACATTTATCTATATTACGTCCAAGCAGCTCAATCCGTTTGGCCTATTTTTTCGTACAATCTTAGATCATTGTACTTAGTGATCTGAGATCACTAAATATTTATATAAATCGTACTTCGAAGGAGGAGGACACAGGACAGGCAAAAAGTTATATTCAATTTTTTACGATTTGGCACTAACAAACCAATCCCATACTACTTCATTAATGTGTTATTTTTCAGTTTCCTTAACTTCTATTTTTATTTTCCCATTACTGCAGTTTTCTCACCCCTACAAAATTTCCATTTTTTTTCTTTACAATTTCGCACACCAGAGTTTTACCGATGTTGAACAACTTCATGATTTGCTTTACATTCAATTATCTCGTTCTCTAGCATGAATACCTTTATGCTTATATTAAGGTGAAACACAACCCTTGTTTTACAAGCTATAATGACTGCTGCCGAACCAATGTAAAAATGTAAGTTTAGAGCTGTATTGGTAAAAGTTTTATTGCAAGGTGATTGATTAGGCGTAAAACCGAGAGTTGAGAAGGTCAAGGACAACAATAAACAGGAAATTACTGTATATTTCTGAATATTGGTGGGTCAAGGAACATTTTGTTTCCTTAAATCTGATATGTCTGTGTTTATGAGATTCCAGAACCATACCTGCTGAGAGCAAGGGAGAAAGGGTATCAGAAAGCGCAAATAAGAAACAGTGATATAATTCTCTCAAATGTTCTGCACATGAATTTTTGCTTCAGACCGTGATGCATTTCGTCTAAACCTTGCGCGGTATACTTTAGGACAGAAGAGTTTTCTTTGGAATTCCGAAAGTCCTTTGAATCCTTCACTGCTTATCTTCACGACATGTGATAGAGATTATGACTCTTGCTTTGTTGCTTCAATTCCTTTTCGCCAAAAACTTGTTTTGTCAGTTTTCTCCTCATACTTGCCGGCTGTCGGTAGTCGCTATACAGTCGGAACAGAAGTATACCTACAAAGAAGGCTGACAACTGACATGCTTCGTCCGTCTAGCCGAAAATTGTGGGAGTGAACATGAATAGTGGCTGTGGAAGGTGAACACTGTTCAGAAAGATTTAACAGAAGAACAAATTTATCGCAGGCATTGTAATGTATATGTTTGCCCTCTCACAGGATGCCTAAAAATTTTCTGAACACTGTAGTCTGGAACGCAGAATTTTCCGTTAAACGTTTCTTGAGCTTTCCGTTGTCCGCATAACATAGTTTCTGCTTAATGAAGGGACTTTTACATGTTTTTACTACAAGTGAAATATTTCCGCTTTTAGTAGTAACAGAAACCATTTTGTTCAGGTAATTAATTCATATATAACATATACAATAATAACGTCCTGGGAATAACCTATACAATAATAACGTTAACGTTATTGATACATAGACTTTTGGAAATTTCATGACGGCCTTAGGGTGAGGTCCAGAAAATTGACCTATTACCCTTCTCCGCCCATTACATGGTAGTGAAACAGATATTTTTTCTGAAATCCGATGTTGCCAAAAAATTCGAACTCCATGACAGCTCTCAGCTAAAATAGGAGGGGGTGAGTAAAAGCTGATCTTCGTTACTTGAGTAAGGAATGGAATGTTTTAAATGTTTTGGCGAAGAAAAAAGTAGACTGGAAGCTGCGAGTCCTTCGTGTTGCTTTGTTATTTGACACTTCAACAGAATATCTTTCTTCTTCCGTTAAGAAGGAGCGAACCATATGTCCAGGCCAGTTGGTCAATGTTTGTTCATCTCCCTGTTCTCTATATAGAAAGAATGAAATAAACAAAGAAGGCAAGAAATACATTTTGGCATTTTTTTTAAAGATAAACATGAATGCATCTATTGAAAAAAAAGCACGAGGAAGATTTTAATCTATATAAAAGTATCTTCAATTCTTCAATTCTAGTCGAATAACAATATCTGAAATGCATGATGAAGAAGTAACTTTCTCATTTACATAATAGATAAGGCAACAAGATATCAAAAATTTACGAATAGTGTATTTCAATTATATTTTACATTTTATTAAATTACATTATTTTAAATTATTTTATTACATAATTACACTATATTTTACACCGATTATTTTTATAGAATTCTTCACTAGAGCATAGGCCGTCTAAATTAATTTTCTTTTACTGAGTTTTCCTCATGACACCGGAAGAACATAGACATAATATTAAATTTTCTTCTTTCTCTTCGTTATTTGATAGTGTTATGTATAGGCCACGGGGTATAGATCGAGTTACCCAGGATGACTATGGTTAGTTATTAGCGGAACAACTATTCTCATCTATTATATTATTATTATTGCTGAGAGATATTTACGTATTTAATAGAGATCTAGGTATAGTTTGAATGAATTTTAACATTATAATGAGAAATGGGGAAAAAATTTGGAAAGGATGCTGACAAATAATAAGTAAAAGGTAGTATCTCACAATTCGTTTGAGAGGAAAACGAAAATCGTGGACAATTCTGTCAAGATTTCTCGTTGCATAATTCTGTAAACTTTCCAATTGTAATGTGAAATTTAGCACCAGGAAATGTTGTTTTACTATTATAGTTAATTTAATATGCTTTGTTTCGGATTGATTCCCGACCAAACACAGAATTTTCAGTTTTTAATCTACATCTTTAGATAATTGAATTAAGAAAGAGGGAACCTTGGCCTAGAACAACAATCAAGAAAGCAATGTGATAACCACACATGACACAACTTGCCTTCGTTGTAACATTAAATTATTATTTTTATTACCGCTAATCACAAAATTATTTATTAACTGGTTGAAGAACCGGCGTTCACGGGAAGAGTAGATTTATGGAGAATATTTGAAATGTGAATCATATTTGAACCCTTTTTTCGCATTTAGAACAGGTATTTAAATGGAAATTAAATTATAAAAGGTTAGACGACCCAAGTGCTATTTTCAAAAATTGATTTTAAACTGTTTAACAGCTTTTGACATATTCTATATTTGAACCCTTTCCCCCTAGGATACGCCTTTAATGAAAGTGACATGAAAGAAATCCGACTCTTATAAAAAAAAGTTCATGTATGTACACTTCTTATAAAAAGTGTAGGTAAAGTCACTTCTTATAAAAAAAAGTTCATGTAGGTAATTTTCCTCGAATGAAATTTCCTCAAAACATGTCGCTCGTATTTCATGTTTAAGCAATAACTGCAGCATAATATGACATACTTTAAGAAATTGGAGTGAGAAAATTTAGTGGAGTGGCCTGTATCTTTTATTACATATTGAGAAAATAGTTATAGAATTTTTCCTCTTAAAGTGGAATTTCACAAAATGCTGGAGCAAATGTTCACTTACTTTTAATACTGAGTTTATATACTGTTTCATCTCCCTAACATGTCGCGAAATATCCTATTCTTGACATACATTTTAAACCCTATTCCTTCACCTTAGCATATACATTTTGATGACATAACAAGTGACTATCGTTTTACTGTAATTAAAACTTTCAAACTATGCGAATTCAAGGAGGAGATTAAAACATATTCTTGGGACACTAAATCGATTGCAAAAAGCCGTTTCTTGTTTTACTCATTTAAAAGCAAATATTTTACTCATTATTTAATTAAAGTCTTAATTTTATCGAAACAAAGTTGAAATAAGCAAAATAAATAAATAATAACAGAATTCATTCTCCTTAATAGTTGAAAGTGGTGTATATTTTGTACTTTAATACATACTTTTTAAGAATAAATTATGACATTTGCATTAAATAGTGAATATTACACATGATTTCTTGCTATAGATAGATCAGACAATAAAAATATGGTGTACTCTGAAATATTAATGGTCGTGTACTTAAAAATATTTTTTTTTTTTACTAGCATTAACAGAAAATAGAGCATGTACCTTTCGTTGGCGAGGGGGAGAAAAGAGCAAAGTGGAATCCCAAATCCACGGCAAGGGGGAAAAAGAAAGAGAGGAAAGTGACCTCTTAAACCCATGTGTGTAAGTCATAAATCAGAGTATAACAGAGACCAAAACTATGGCAACGTTGGTGGATACACATTTACTTACAATGTCACTAGTAAGAGGATACGAGTGTTCGGACATTGCCGAAACCACCCACGGAGAGCTTTCTTGTTCTTTCTACGACTTTACTATATTTCAGTCAATCTTTTCTTAACGTTATTTAGTGGTAACAGAAAGTATTTTGTTCTTCTAATTCGTCACTATATAGCTATCCGAAAAGTATGGTAACATTATTATTTCATAACAAATATAAAAGTTATGCATAGTACATAATGAAAAATTAACAAATATATTGCTATACTTGGCTGAATTTTCATCTTTTTCGTTATTTTTGCGTTAAGTTAATTATGCCTCAGGAAAAACCTATAAAATAATGACGTTATTACAATATACTATATACCTATCAATCTTTTCATAAGGTCATTTAGTGATAACAGAAAGTAGATTGATCCTGCAATTCGTTACTCTATAGTTATCTGATAAGTATAGTAACATAATTGTTTCGTATCAAATATATAAAGTTACAATTGGTACATAACAAAAAAATTAAGAAATATGTTGCTATACTTGGCTGTACTTCCATCTTTTTCGTTATTTTAACGTTAAGTTAAATCAACAAGTCTTGGAAATAACGAATAAAGTAATAACGTTGTTACAATATACTATATACCTATCAAACTCTTCATAAGGTTATTTAATCATAAACAGAAAGTAGTTTGCTCCTTTAAGACGTTACCATTATAGTTAAGTGATAAGTATAGTAATATTAGTGTTTCGTAACAAATATATGAAGTTACAATTGGTACAGTCCGCGGCATAAAATTTGTTACAAAAATTCTAAGTCCAAATGAATAACAAACTCTTGCCCAGTTTTCTTATGCATTCCCGCAATACATGTATCTATCGATTAGTTGGTTCTAGTATTTATTCCAACTCCTCCCCGTCCTCCACCTCTCCTTGTCTAAAGCAGTGTGTGCGACGTAGTACACTCTTTCCATTCAGCTGAAAAAGAAACAGGAATCAAGTTTACACCGTTATAACTTTAAAACAGTCTTTTCCATTCGTTTGTTCTGAAATATGTTTAAGAGCCTAAATTAAAGGAAAGTCACACAATCTTCCCAGAGCTTCATAAATATCTTTAGTTTCATTCTTTTCTTTCTTTAAAGAGTGCAAGCTAGTAAGATGCTCCCTAAGAAATCTATGAAAATTGCCAAGAGCTCTAAAATATCTACGGACAGAAACTAGTTTTATTCAATGATTCATTGAATTTCTTTTCAGTAAGTGCAAGCAAATGTTTCAGGGCGTCATTTGGGCCCCTGAAGGGAAGTTTTCGAACTGCGAGGATCACATTAGGCAGTTGTCGAATTAATGTGGAGAACTCTTTTTAGAGCATCAGATGATTACGAAAGGAGAGAAAGATCTTCAGAACTGAGGAACTAAGATTTTAAAAAATCTGATTTCGGCGACGGGTTTCGAACCACGAACCTTGTGGTTATCGAACCATGACTTTATCCATTCTGCTACGGAGAATTCTATTACTGGTCCACATACGTTTCCCTTAGCTGCGTTATACTTTTTAAAGCTTTAAAATTTGTTACTATTGTTTTAATTAAGTTACATTTGATAGAACCATCTGATAAAGTAGTGCCAAGCCCTGTGCGTCATTGTCTGTTAGGTGAATGGTTAATGTAAGTTACTCCTAAGTGCATGGTCCGAGCTTCCAATCAAGACCATTCTTATTGATTATTTGATTTGAGCTACGCTCATACTGTATATACACAAGTTCAATTTTGAAGTAATGTAGTCACAGCTAGTTTAATTCGAAATAATTTTCCAATATTATATTTGTTACTAAATTTACATGGCACTCCTCACTGTTTGTAGCCCTTCATAAATGCTAAATTGTTTTAAAAGTATATTTTACTTTCAATTTTTAATGTTTTTTTAATTGTCCTTCAACTTTATTTTATAATTATTTTCTATTTCTTAATTATAACATATGTTCTATTTATAATGTATTCTATGTTACACGTTTATTATTTATATTTTATGTCTTACCTTTGAAGAGGAGCTTTTGACAATTCAGAGCAGCAGGGACATACACAGAATGCAGCCCTTGGCAATCCAGAGCTTTTGCCCACACGAAATCACTATTTTTTTTTTTTTTTTTTTTTTTTGTAAAATATATCTAATTTTAGAGATGATGATAGCAGAGGCGGATTCAGGTTAGTGCGTTCGGGCGATCACATCCCCCAGAATAGGGAACTCTTTATACTTTTTATTTTAAAAATAAAACATATCCTAAGTATTTTTCATCTTTGTATTATAAACGTAAATTAAAACCTAAAGTAGATAGGCCTTACTTTCTTTAGAAAGTTAATTCTGCAGAAGAGCTACTTCTCCTTTTCTAAATTTGTTTATTTCTTTTCTTTTCTTTCTTTCTTTTTTTGCAATCCGCTCTTACCTTGATTTGACTTCATACGACTGCCCCTCCCAAACAATCATCCTGGATCCGCCCCTGGATGATAGACATTTTAGTAAAATATGCCCTCAATCGCTGAAATAAATTCCTGTCAAGCTTTCGATCGCTGAAATATATTTCTGTCTACGGCCCTGCAAAACAGTGACGATTTTAGGGAGTGATCAGTTAGCAATGGAGCAACGACACTTCCCCAGAAGTCATATCTCCAATAATTCAGAATGTGATTTGTGCATTATCACTTTTCACTCTGTGTCTTGAAACGCACCAAAAAGGAACTGTTCTGAAGTATTTACTGGTTCTCCCTATGACCCCATTTCAATATGGCCAACCTTGGACATATACACATCTGAAATATCACCTTTTATGTCAGTGACCCCGAAAACTATCCATTCGACACAAATATAGGATATTTTCGATTCTTTATTCCTGTCACCCTCCCATTGTCAACTCGAAGCCAACCAAGGCTTATTTTGGACTTACGCAGCATCCACAGTGTCACTTTTCATCTCTGCACATCAATTCGACACTAATTTCGTTCGTATTTGACTACTATTACATGTCACCTTCACCTCTTGGTAGGGATTTTTTTAGTATCTCGCCCACACAACTATGGAGAAATTTCAACCAACTAAGTATAATTATAAATTATCATCTGAAACACAACAGTACGGGTGATCTTTTTCGCAGAGGAATTCGTTAACTACTGTTTCAATATCAATGTATTGGCTTTTTTTGCTCTGCATGCTGGAGATTGCCAAAGAGCTAAACTTCCTTCTGTACTATTGTGCTATGAATATAGTGGTTTAATTCACTGAATACTCGCTTAGATGATGCTCTCGTCACAGGAAAAGTGAGATACAGTTATAAAAGAAAAACGAAACGAAATATTTAAGTTTTACGTCCCACGTTATGCCGACTACGCTAATGGAGACAGTGATGGTGAGAAACGAATGAAATCGTTTAATGAAGAAAGTGGGAGGAAACTGGAGAAACACGAGAAAACTTATGCACACGGTGTTTGTCCATAATAAAGTTGATTCAGCGCGGGCTGGGATCTAACCAAAACTCCATGCACCATAGGTAAAGTTATAAAAGGATAGGCGTCTAAACAAATACGGAACACTACTATCAATGAGAGTTGTATAAGATTAGATTTTTATTTATTTCATTCTAAGTTGAAATTTCAATCAATCTTGACCTTCATTACTGTTCAAAATCCGGACCAACCAGTATTCCCTACGAGGGTAAAGATTAATTCATCGCCAACAGAAATCCCAAATCCTCTGTATAACCCTACGTTCCATTATTCCATATACACAATTAAAAGTCCAGCGTAACCTACCAGTTAATAAGTTTTCTTCTTCTTATTATTATTTTTAACACCTCAAAAAATATAGGCTCATAATTGAACCACTGATTGGAAAAAGGGAATAAGTACATAAAAATATTTTTTCACTTTTAAGCTTTTCTCACCAATTGCAGTGCTACAATACAAGATTATTATTCTTGTCTTAGAGTTTGTCAGTTCTTTTGCTACAATTAATCAGTTATACACTTGATGAAACAAATACAAATACGCCTCGGGAAGGTTTTTTAGCGTTTCTGAAAACTTAGGTCTGATGTACTTATTCCCTTTTGCTGCAAATAGTTGCTGCAAGGACGTGATAAATCTTTTCGGTAGACTTCACAGTCTATAGCTCCTTCACAACTTCCTTTTCATCTAAGGCTAAGTAGTTACATTTTAGACATTGAGGAAAAAGTGTGACATTAATTAAAACCCTTCAAGGTGGAGTTACGAATCTTCAATGGACCCCATTTTGCTGTTGGCCTCGCTCAACGCACTCCCGTTACTGTTCAGGGTGCACGATGGAGTTTCTCCCTTTTAGGAATACTTTCTAAGACAGTACTAGTTTTTTTTAAAGCTGTTTCAATTGAGTTGTATTTGCTAGAACTGTCGGTTAAAGGAAACAAAAGATCCTATACTCAAACACAAATCATCTCTCTAGAAGCTCTAATGGAAAACGAAACGAATCGTCGTAAACATGTTACGTTCTTGAAGAGGAGAACAGCAAAACATTGATTGCACAAACGTATAATGGTATCATTTGCTTGCAAATTTAAAACTTATAGAAGTTGCTGGCTTGTTAGGTGAGGGGTTAATGAACAGGATTTTTGTACTGGTGGTCCAGGGTTCGAATCTCGTCCGTTCTTCTTACGTTTTGTTTCTTTAAGCTACACTGAGTTTGTTCATTCCAATTCTTTAAGCTTGAATTAAATCTAATACCAGTTAGTGAATTAAAAGTAGCTAACATTATTTTCAAATACGAGACGTTATTACTGCTTGTCACTAGCTCACAATACTCAACTTTGATATAAACTCTTGCAGCCTTCATTTAACTCATTTCTTGACGTGTTTTGTTACAAAACTCATGAATCGTGGCGAACAAAATTGCTTTACCAGATAATGGTGACTGCTTTGAAACCAAATGACAAGTATGAGAATTAAACGTATATCTGTAGTTTGGTGTGGAGAAGAAACCAAATAGCGAACGAAAGGTTTAAGAACAACCACGTTATTAATATAAACTATGCCAAAGATTATTGACTTATATGATTAAAAAAATCGAAAGAAATTTTGAAAGAACGAATAATACTAACTTAGAATTCTGTAACTGGAGGCAAGGAAATCTAATTTAAACATACTAAAACATACCATTTAGCGCATATAGAGCGTGGATCTGTGCTCAAGGCGCTAGCTAATAATCTGGAGGTTCTCAAGTCGGAACCATGTGTGAATATTTTGTTTAAATTTAGAATTTTTGGTGATCATTAGTCGGCGATGACACACGTTTAATTCTCTTAAGGTATTTGAATATTTTGACCTTTCAATATTTGAATGACCAAATCTTCAATAATAATAATAATAATAATAATAATAATAATAATAATAATAATAATAATAATAATAATAATAATAATAATAAAGTTATTATTATTATTATTATTATTATTATTATTATTATTATTATTATTATTATTATTAGCAAAGTAATTCTATAACACGTTAATATCTTTAATTATTTCTCGATAACTACTCGCACATAAGACGTCCTCGAATCTAAGTCGCACCCCGATTTCGCTGGGCTAAATTAAAGAAAAATAGTGATATGTTATGGTTTTACTATTACTAAAGCACTCTTTGATATTGGTCATTTTCGATGAGTTTATGTATCCCTCTCCCCTCTCCATGTTGGGGGCACGGTATGACAAAAATTATCCCAGGCCCGAATGTCATGTACGTTGAAAATTTGATCGAAGTCTGTTGGATGGTTCAAGAGTTGTTCTATTCATTTTTATATATTAATCTCCCCTTCTCTTATCCTCTACTATGTTCTACCGTCAAAGTGAAACTATTAAAACAAAAGTTTCTAGGCCCGAACGTCGTCTATGTTGAAAATTAGATCGAGATCGGTCAGGTGGTTCAAGAGTTGTTAAGGTTTATTCATTTTTATAGATATCTTCCCTCCCCTCCTCCTACCCTACGTTCTACCATCAAAGGGATATGATAAAAACCATTCCAGGTCCGAACCTCATCTATGTTGATAATTTGATTAAGATCAGTTCAGTGGTTTAAGCGTGATGAAGTCACCAAGACAGAATTTTTATTTTTATTTTTTACATAGTCCTCCCTTCCCCTCCCCTACATTGTGCCGTCAAGGCAAAAAATGAAAACATCCCAGGTCCGAACCTTATCTATATTGAATGTTTGATTGATTGGGATCAGTCGGATTGTTCAAGAGTTATTAAATTGTATTCATTTTCATATATTTACCCTCCCCTCCTCTTCCGCAAGTTCTAATATCAAAATGAAATAACAAAAAGCTTCCCAGGTTCGAATTTCATCTATGTTCAAAATGTGATTGAGAACGATCGGGTAGTTCAAGAGTTATTCACCATCGAACATTGTCACTTTTATTTTGATATTTATAGCTGTTATGTATCTTCCCCCTCCTCTCCATCCTCTACGTTATTCCGTCAAAGTGAAATGGTAAAATCCATCCCTCGCGTTAATCGAGACGGGGACATATAGCCTCATTGCTGACGTCCCTACTCATACCCTTTAGTGTGTTTAAGTTAGAAATTTGCAACTGAAGACAAAAAAAACTAAGTTATTTTTCTTTGTTTCAAAATTCTCGCATTTCTTGTATGATAATACAAGTTAATAATCTTTGATTTGTTTTATATTAATAATCTGAGTTGTTCTTAAACCTTTGGTTTCCAATTTTGTTTTGTCTCTACACCAAACTACAGATATGACAAATCTAACTCACATACTTTACATTTGATTTCAAAGCGGTCGCCATGAACTGCTTAAAAGCACTTTTTCCGTCACGAAACACCCAGCAGAGGGCGTACGATATCGTCTACAGCAATGAGAGGAAACTCCGTCTTGTTACGTGACGTCACATGAAGCACGTTCCGTTCAAACACCTAAGCAAAGCTATCATTTTGCTTCTGGTGTGAAAATGGCTCACTACGAAGTTTCTGTTAAAAGCAGCGTGATTGCTTTAATTGAGCATGCGGGCATGAACTATAGCGAGGCAGGCGCGAGATATGGCGTTAACCGTGCTACAGCACGGGGGTGGTGGAGGAGATATGAGGAAACAGGAGATGTAAGACGTAAAAGAGGAAGTGGGCGACAAAGAGTTTCCTCTGCCGAAGAAGACCAGAGTGTAATTGTCCAATGCCGTGAGCACCCTTTCATGTCTGCCCAACAGTTACGAGAGGAAACCACTTTCCCAGGCGATGTTACGACTGTCCGTCGTAGACTGGTTTGAGATCATACAGGGCAGCTGTTAAGGAGCGACTAACAGAAGACCACATGGTTGACCGTCAGCGTTTGCACAGTTAAATATTGCACTTTGTGGTATGAGGTCGTTTTCACAGACGAAAAAATATTTTCCAGTGCAAACTTCGGGCCGAAGCGTGTTTACCGCCCCCCTGGAAAAAGGTATGCCTCTGAATACGTTTCCGTTCTGGTCGAATGGGACATGTAACTGTCCACTGTTGGGCATGGATATGCAAGGCTGCAAATTTCGGAGGAATCTACAGGATTCCTGATCGCCTAAACGCCCACAAGTATGTGGAACATCTGGATGAAACGCTTCCGGAAATAAAAGCTCATGTAGGTGACGGCATATTATATTTGCAACAGGACAATAGCTCGATACATAATTCAAATGTGGTTCATACATGGTTGCAGAGGCAACCTGATGTCGAAATAGTTGACTGGGTTCCTCATGGAGGAGATCTGAACCCTATTGAAAATATGTGGGCCTCTGTTGCAAGAACATTGCGGGAAACCTGGTCGAACAATTCTCCACGAACATCTACGGCCGTGTGCACCAACGAAGTTCAACTGCTGAACGAGGATCATAGCCAAGTTCAGTGAAAATGTCTGTTGCACCAACAACGTTCAAGGATAAGTCTCGGTCAAATGGTGGATGAACTTGGTTTTAGCTTGAACGGCCGAATTTGGGGGTTAAAACTTCGTTGATCCAAGTCAGTCTGTTTACATTCAATAATGTCTTTGTATTTTTCCACTAATGAAATTATAATTCTCGTGATCGGAGAAATTTTCTGCTCGCGGTTTTATCATTTTTTTCCTAGATACAATCTATATCAATAAAATGAAATAAATGTTCTGAAGTTTTAGGAATATAGTTTTTGTTTTTTAATTTTCAGGTAAAGTCTGTTAACTAGCAAAAACAAATAAGGAGGATATGTAGCTAGGAAACCTGCGAGGCTAGCTTTACAATAGAGAATCCACTAGAAATAAATTAGTTATGTGCGTTTTTTAAAATACAAAATCAGCTGATGAACAAATTAGTACAAAAAATACGACCTATGTTTAGCAGAAGGGGTCCAGCTCTTTTCTCTAAAAAATGTTACAATTTTGGTAATTTCTGTTCACATTCGGGTAGTTTAGAGTACGCTAGGTTAGTTTAGGCTAGCTTAGGTTAGTTTAGTTTAGTTGAGGTTAGGTTAGTTTCTGTTAAATTAATGTAGGAGTCCCGCATAATTTTCCAAAAAATGATAGAATTTCGCTTATTTCTACTAATATTAGATAAGTTCAGGTTAGTTAAGGTTAGCTTAGGTTAGTTTATGTTAGGTTAGGTTAGATTTGGTTACGTTATGTTACGTCTAAGTACTTGCATTATTCATTTCTCCTGTAAATTTTGTGTTTTTTACGTGATTCTGGACCCCTTGTACTAAACATACTCCAAAAACACATACATAATTATGAACAATACGTTTTAACGCTGTTTCTATAATCACAGATTACTTACATGTGTAACGAATGTATTTTGAGAAATTGCACCGCAAAACAGAAGGGTGATATTTTCTAAAGTGGTCTTTCCTTATGCACACACCACCATCGCTAATGTGCCTGCTTTCGCGGACAAAATCACGAGCGATCCCTCAAATTGTGCCCTGCTTCGAATCGGAATAGATACAAACTTAGGTTGTTTTGGCCATTTAGCACAGATTCGTGCGTGGTTTTTGCACTTATTGTATTTATAACATATAAGCTTGGAAGCATATTATAAATGTGTGCGTAGTTGGTGGACAGAAGAGAAACTAAAAATGCAGAAGTCGTTAGATCATAAATTGAAAGAATAAATGGTAGCGCTCCTCAACTTTACCTACGCTAACTACGAATTGTAGGCAAACGCCAACAGGGAAAAGGATGTAAAAGGCATTAGAATAACGTTTTCACGATGAAATATGAATAACTGTTGAATAATGTTCCCCATCAGTGGATTCCAAAAGTTTTTTTTTATTATTACTATTTTCTAGTGGTGGTGAATTTTAATATACTGGGGATGAAATGTACTAGGAATCCACATTGAGGATGACAGGGTAGGTCTATATGATCATGAGGGAATTTCATGGTTCTCGCGGAGAAGTTCCCCCCGGTCAATTCATGAAATCACCACTGGTCCATATAGATTCACATTATATTTGTTCTTTGTTATAAGTTTAATGTAATCTTTATGGTGCAGTTTTACTATAGGGGCTACGGATCCACAGATTGCAAACTATATGGAAAAAATTGCAATGTCTTTAATTTGTCCATTTTATGTCGAGAACAACGTGCAGTTTTACTATACGTTTCCATAGTATAAGTAGAAGCAGGAACGAGTAAGAAGCCCGCAGGGGTTAGTTGGTTTCGGTTCTCGACATAAAATGGGAAAATTAAAGACTTGCCCATATTTCTCTATACATTTTGCAATCTGTATATCCGTATAGTAAAACTGCACCGAGAACAGAACCCAACAAACCCCTGCGGGACCTCTAACCCTTTCCTACTACTACTTATACTATGGATTCGTATAGTAAAACTAGACGCTACAATCTAATCTAAAATCTACTACCAATATTGCAACTCCAAGTATTACTCGTTTATTTTATTACAGGTATAATTTATTAGTCCACTCTTTGATTATGTATTCAGTCGAGATGCACACAATCTCGAGAGTCGAGAACTCCGGCACGCGGTATGCTAAATTGACCCAAGTTTACTTAAACGAAGTTTACTGAACTTCGATTTTCAATGGTGCAACGAAAGTCCGGGAACCACGTTTAAACTTGAAAGTTTAATGTTGAACGCGTTTAAGTGAACGCTCGTTTAAACTTTGTTGGTGCACACGGCTGCTAATGATCTTTGGGAGCGTGTTGAAGATGCGTGGTCGATCTGTTGCACCCAACGCTATATCTCTCGCCTGGTGGATTCAATGCCACGGCGTATGGCAGCAGTAATCGAGTCCCACCCACACTATTAATAAATGCTCGCCCACAACACCATCAGCCCTCTCGAGGGCTCCTAATTCCACCCACTTATTAAAACAATTTTATGAAATACATTACGCGACACCAGTGAATGTAAGTGTCTCAGTATGTTCTGCATTAATGAGGCTAACGTGCGAAACTTGGTGGCCGAGTGGTATTATGCTTGCTATGTAAACCAAAACCGCCTGTAACAGTGGTTCGAATCTAGTGAAGAAGACCCCTACTTTTTATCACCAGGGATATTTGCAATACGCCTTCTGCTATGTCCGCCTTCGTACGGTCTATTACATGACTTAATGTGGACCGCCATAAGTTTTTACTTAGTAAATAATTTATAAATATATGAACAAATACCTAGTTATATTAGAATAACAATGGAATATAGTACTTTCGTCCGACTGACGTCGCTCTGCAAATGTTAATTGAATTACACCGGAAGATGAATTAAATAAAGATTGGAAAATTTGATATAAAAATTGATACGTAATAAGTTAAAGACAAAATATGTAATTATAATCTCATATTTGAAACTAATTTCGACTACAATTAACTCTCTACCTGCTTTCATAAATAATCCAAACCAAACTTCGAGGTTTGGAATGCACAAACTAAGTGTAGCTAAGAGAAAAAAGTAACAAGAAGAGCAGAGATTCGAACCCAGGACCACCAGCGTAAGTATTGCTTTTACTAACCCTTCATCTATCAAACCATGACGTGAACATTACTTTAAATTTGTGTCCAAGAAACAACATCAAGCGTATGTGCAACTACTGCTTTGCTCTTTTTCTCTTCAAAAGCGTAACATGTTTAGGACGATTCGTTTCGTTTTCCATTAGTTTCGAAAGAGATTATTTGTGTTTGAGTGTAGGATCTTTAGTTTCCTTTAACCGACACTTCTAGCAAATACAACTTGATTCACACAGCAGTTAAAAAAAACTCGTACTGCCTTAGAAAGTATTCCTAAAAGCAGAAGCTGCATCATGCATCCTGAACAGTGACGTAACTAACGGCAGTGCGTTGAGGGAGCCCAGAGTAAAACGGGGCCCATTGAAAATTCGTAATTCCACTATTTTTCCTCGATGTCTAAAATGAGACTACTTTAGCCTTACATGAAAAAGAAGCTGTGGAGGGGACTGCGAAGTCTACAGAAAAGATTTATCACGTCCTTGCAGCAACAACTTTGTTTTCGAACAGTAATGAAGAACAAGATTGATTGACATTTTAACTTAGAATGAAATAACTAAAAATCTAATCTTATATAACTCTCATTGATAGTAGTGTTCCGTATTTGTTTAGACGCCTATTCTTTTATAGCTTTACCTATGGTGCATGAGGTCCTTGGTTCGATCCCAGCTCACACCGAATGAACTTTATTATGGACAAACACCGTGTGCATGAGTGTCCTCGGGTTTCTCCCGTTTCCTCCAACTTTTTCATTAAACAATTTCATTTATTTCTCACCATTACTCTCTCCATTAGCATAGTCGGCATAATCGTGGGACGTAAAAATTAGATATTTCATTTCATTTTTCTTTCATAACTGTATATCACTTTTTCTGTGACGAGAGCAACATCTAAGCGAGTATTCAGTAAATTAAACCACTAAAACCTATATTTATTGCACAATAGTGCAGATGAAGTTTAGCCCTTTGGCAATCTTCAGCATGCAGAGCAAAAAAAGCCAATACATTGATATTGAAA
Source organism: Thermobia domestica (assembly GCF_964235325.1). Lineage (NCBI taxonomy): Eukaryota > Metazoa > Arthropoda > Insecta > Zygentoma > Lepismatidae > Thermobia > Thermobia domestica. Next base: position 190,529,006 of record NC_137456.1, read on the forward strand.
CAGTAGTTAACGAATTCCTCTGCGAAAAAGATCACCCGTACTGTTGTGTTTCAGATGATAATTTATAATTATACTTAGTTGGTTGAAATTTCTCCATGGTTGTGGGGGCGAGATACTGAAAAAATCCCTACCAAGAGGTGAAGGTGACATGTAAAAGTAGTCAAATACGAAGTGTCGAATTCATATGCAAAGATGAAAAGTGACACTGTGGATGCTGCGCAAGTCCAAAATAAGCCTTAGTTGGCTTCGAGTTGACAATGGGAGGGTGACAGGAATAAAGAATCGAAAATATCCTATATTTGTATCGAATGGATAGTTTTCGGGGTCACTGGCATGAAAGGTGATATTTCAGATGTGTATATGTCCAAGGTTGGCCATATTGAAATGGGGTCATAGGGAGAACCAGTAAATACTTCAGAACAGTTCCTTTTTGGTGCGTTTCAAGACACAGAGTGAAAAGTGATAATGCACAAATCACATTCTGAATTATTGGAGATATGACTTCTGGGGAAGTGTCGTTGCTCCATTGCTAACTGATCACTCCCTAAAATCGTCACTGTTTTGCAGGGCCGTAGACAGAAATTTATTTCAGCGATCGAAAGCTTGACAGGAATTTATTTCAGCGATTGAGGGCATATTTTACTAAAATGTCTATCATCCAGGGGCGGATCCAGGATGATTATTTGGGAGGAGCGGTTGTTTGAATTCAAATCAAGGTAAGAGCCGATTGCAAAAAAAGAAAAAGAAAAGAAAGAAAAGAAAGAATAGAAAATGAGAAAGAGCTCTTCTGTAGAATTAACTTTTTTAAGAAAGTAAGGCCTATCTACTTTAGGTTTTAATTTACGTTTATAATACAAAGATGAAAATACTTAGGATATGTTTTTTTTTTAAATAAAAATTATAAAAAGCCCTATTCTGGGGGATGCGATCACCCCAAACACACTCCCCTGGATCGGCCCCTGCTATCACCATCTATAAAATTAGATATATATACAAACAAAAAAGTAATGATTTCGTGGGGGCAAAAGCTCTGGATTGCCAAGGCCTGCATCCTGTGTATGTCCCTGCTGCTCTGAATTGTCAAAAGCTCCTCTTCAAAGGTAAGACATAAAATGTAAATAATAAACGTGTAACATAGAGTACAATATAAATAGAAAATATGTTATAATTAAGAAATAGAAAATAATTATAAAATAAATTCGAAGGACAATTTTAAAAAATCAATAATACTTGAAATAAAATATACTTTTAAAACAATTTTGCATTTATGCAGAGCTACAAACAAGTGAGGAGTGCAATGTAAATTTAGTAACAAATATAATATTGGAAAATTATTTCGAATTAAAATAGCTGTGACTACATTACTTCAAAATTGAACTTGTGGAATATACAGTATGAGCGTAGCTCAAATCAAATAATCAATAAGAATGGTCTTGATTCGAAGCTCGGACCATCCACTTAGGAGTAACTTACATTAACCATTCACCTAACAGACAACGACGCACAGGGCTTGGCACTACTTTATCAGATGGTTCTATCAAATGTAACTTAATTAAAACAATAGTGACAACTTTTAAAGCTTTAAAAAGTGTCCTGAAGAGGAAGTTCATTTTGCACATTGTAACTAAGTTACAAGAGGTTTACATCCTATCTGAACGGCGCATCCACCGAGTCAACTTTTGGAATATCCCCTTAAGGTAGCTTTGAACGCAGCTAAGGGAAACGTATGTGAACGAGTAATAGAATTCTCCGTAGCAGAATGGATAAAGTCATGGTTCGATAACCACAAGGTTCGTGGTTCGAAACCCGTCGCCGAAATCAGATTTTTAAAATCTTAGTTCCTCAGTTCTGAAGATCTTTCTCTCCTTTCGTAATCATCTGATGCTCTAAAAAGAGTTCTCCACATTAATTCGACAACTGCCTAATGTGATCCTCGCAGTTTGAAAACTTCCCTTCTTATTTTTCACAAAATCAGAATTTTCGTCATAATACGAACGCTGTCCGATCAGTTTTTCCCCAATTCTGAATCTGTGTATACAAATCATCCCTCTCTGTCTCCATACTTGAATCCCCTCTCTCTCTCTCTCTCTCTCTCTCTCTCTCTCAATGCCACCCAGGAAGTCATATGGCTTGAGATCAAACCTTCGACTCTTGAAACCAAATGTAAGCTCTTTAGCAATATGCTATCGTAACTCTATAGGTTTGTTGTTAAAACCAGTGTCTTTTAGACTTTATTCGGAGGGGGGGAGGAAGAGATTCTCCGGCGACAAAAGATTTTTACTTTTTATTAGTGTATTACTATACATTTGATCAAAAAATACGTATTTATGAAGCTCAAGAGAGGGGGAATTACACCCTCCTGTCCTGCCCAAATGACGCCCTTGAAACATTTGCTTGCACTTACTGAAAAGAAATTCAATGAATCATTGAATAAAACTCGTTTCTGTCCGTAGATATTTTAGAGCTCTTGGCAATTTTCATAGATTTCTTAGGGAGCATCTTACTAGCTTGCACTCTTTAAAGAAAGAAAAGAATGAAACTAAAGATATTTATGAAGCTCTGGGAAGATTGTGTGACTTTCCTTTAATTTAGGCTCTTAAACATATTTCAGAACAAACGAATGGAAAAGACTATTTTAAAGCTATAACGTTGTAAACTTGATTCCTGTTTCTTTTTCAGCTGAATGGAAAGAGTGTACTACGTCACACACACTGCTTTAGACAAGGAGAGGTGAAGGACGGGGAGGAGTTGGAATAAATACTAGAAGCAACTAATCGATTGATACATGTATTGCGGGAATGCATAAGAAAACTGGGCAAGAGTTTGTTATTCATTTGGAGTTAGAATTTTTGTAACAAATTTTATGCCGCGGACTGTACATAACGCATTGTGTTAACAAATATATTACGTTACTTCCGTCTATTTCGTTATGTTATAGTTATGTTACGTTAGCAAGCCCTGATTTCAAAGACTTAAATGGATTCATCCTTACACAGATTGTATAATAAATACTCCAGATGATTCAGAACTCTTTACATATTAACAGCTAATCTAGAACATCCCAAGCGCTTATATAACAAACACTCAGATTTACCATTAGTTCCAGAAAACATGTCCGTCAGAATCAAAACAAAGTTATTAATAACACTAAAGAAAGATATGTTATTCATTATAAAAACTTAAAACTGTATGCCATTTGGACTTAGATTTAAAAAGGTGCACGAATATTAGAGTTTAAACAATGAGATTGGTTAAAGAAATATATTGATTTAAATACGGATATGAAAACAAAACCTAAAAACGATTTCGAAAAAGACATTTATTAATTCATCAATAATTCTGTGTTCGGTAAAACTATGGAAAACATTAGAAAGAGGTATTAACTCAGAATATAATCCTAAGAAAGTAGAGAAGCTAATAGCGAAACCAAATCTTGATTATAGAACAATATTTATAAAAAATCTTAGTGTGCAATACATTTTAAAAAGAGCAATTAAGATAATAATGATTAAGCTAAACTATGTAGCTATGAGTGCATCAGAAGTATCAATAGTGTTAGGGAAAGTATGGAAACAATATAGACTTATGTTATACGGTCACTGGTAGTTTATACAAGAAACTGAGACAGATGACTTATAAAGATACCAAAGAAATGATTCATCATTTTAACACAATGAAAAATAAGAATAAAGCTAAAATAATGTCTCAATTTGTTGCATTGAAACCAAAAATATATACATTTAAGGTAGATAGTAAGGAAAGGAAAAGAGCAACAGTAATAACCAAATCAGTAGTAGCAAACAAATTAAATTTGTGTATTAGGCCTATACGAAATGTCTATTTCAGAATATTAAAACATACAAAGATACAAACTTAATTGGTAATTATACGCATTACATTTATAGTATAACTTAATAAGCTAGCATTAGATTCTTTAGATGATGAAAGTTGATTACAAGATGGCTTGAATACACTAGCTTGGGGTCATAATAGGATAGAGTGGAAATTTAATCATGTTAAGTGTAATTTCAGATAAGTACTTTATGATTAAATGTAATTATGTTTAGTGCACTACTTTTAGATTTATGATTAAATGTCATAAATTTTTATGTACCCTGCAACGTATTCCCATTTTTTTTTTAAATATAGAAAGTTTGAAATACCTAAATGGTTTGCTTTTCTCACAAGAGATGGAACTGTTAGCTTTTAAATATATTGTACACCAAGTGGAAAATGTTGTAACTACATCTCTAAAAGGCTGCTGTTACGTAAGAGAATGTCAATACTTAAAATGTTAAGTGCCGCGTGAGACCACGTTAGTCTCACATAAGATATTTCTTTACGGGCACGTGGTGCCAGGTTGGTCTCACACAGTGTTGGGCAAATTTCAATTGAATTAACAATTAACAATTAATCTGTAAATTTAATTGTTAATTGCAATTAACAATTGAAATAAGTAATGGTTAATTGTTAATTGCAATTGGCCATTGAAAAAGGAGAATCAAAAACAATTGATCAATTGATTGAAAGTAATTGCAGTGGAAAGTAATTGCAATTGAATTTTGTAATTCAATTGCAATTGAAATTAATTGGCAATTGATTCAATTGCAATTGATTTCCACAGCAATTACTTTCAATTGATTGATCAATTGCAATTGATTTTCACTGATTAATTTTCAACACTGTAGTTCAGAGAGGGCGTAGGGCAATGAAAACTTTAGCCACGACCAATTGACTCACCACCCGTCGTGACCCACGACCCACCATGACCCACTCTGACCCATCACCCATCATAAACCACTCTTACCCACTGTGACCCACAGACCCACCAAAACCTATTGTCATCAACTCTGACCCATGATTCACGCCCTCTTCTCTACTGACTAAAGAGTTTAAACTTGTAATAAAACAAGCCTATAAAATTATCACTCATCGGAGTTTGAATTTCTACGGTCAATCGCTCAAGCACCGCACTAATACAATAACGGCGGATCTGACCTTTCTAATATAAATAAAATAGAGTGTGTTCGTGTGTCTGTCTGTCTCTCTTTGTGCGGCCTGTGGACGAGACGAGTGGACCGAAACTTTTCAAAATTTGGTCACGGGTAGCTTGGTCTAGGCCCCAGACCAAGATGAAGAGTTTTTTTTTTAAAATTCCTTACTAGGGGGTCTCCAGGGGACGTTTACCGGTACCGGCCTGGGGACCAGAAAAGTCGACCGAGAGTTACCAAATTTTGGTCAAAGATACCTTGGTCCAGGTCCCACACCAAGGCAAAGCGTTTTCAACAAAATTCTTACCAGGGGGTGTCAGGGGGGCGTTTACCAGGACATGTAAAAGTAGAACAATATCAGTGTCGATTTCATAGTTTTCGCGGTCGCTGAGATCAATGGTGAAACTCCGATCTCATTAACTTCCAAATTCACCGTATTCGGTTGCAGGCCGTGGGTCAACGGGAAGGGGATACCGGAACGTAAAAGATATCCAAAATGACCGATATTAGTGTCAAATCCATGGTTCTCGCGGTTGCTCATATCAATGGCGACACTACCATTAGCGATGACTTTCAAATTCATCCACCGTTGTATGCGGGCCTTGGGTCAACAGAGGGGGGAATTCCGAGAAATGTAAAAATAATCGAAAATGACCGATATTAATGTCAAATCCATAGTTTTCGGGATAGCTGAGCTCAATGGTGAAACTCAAGACCGCGTTTACTTTCATATTTAGCCCCCATCAGCTAAGAAAGGGGGCATTATAAAGGGGATCACGAGACATGTAAAAATAATCCACAATGACCGATGTCAAATCCGTAGTTTTCGCGGTGGCTGAGATCAATTATGATACTTTCATTAGCGATGATTTTCAAATTTAGCCACCATTGTATGCGGGCCGGGAGTCACCGGGGGTGGGGAATTGCGAGACATGTAAAAATAATGGAAAGTGACCGATATTAGTGTCAAATCCATAGCTTTCGCTGTCGCTGAGATGAATGGTGATACTTCCACAGGCGTTGACTTCCAAATACAGCCCCCATCGGAAGTGGGCCAGAGGCATTGTTTTTTTCAAAATTGGAACCAGAGGATTATAGGGACTTTTACCGGCATATGTAAAAAGTAGTAGAAAATGGCAGATGTTAGTATCACATTCATAGTTTTCGCGGTATTGGTTAGGGGTTGGTGGGGGCCAGAGGAGATTTTTTCACAATACGAACCAAGGGGGTCTGAGGGGTGGTTCACTGGGACATGTAAAAGTAGTAGAATATGTGTCGAATCCATATTTATTGGGGTTGCTCAGACGTATAGTGACACCACGATAGTCTATACGTTCAAATTCAGCCCCTATCGGCCTTCCCAATGAAAACACATGTACGGAAACGGTTGTTGGATATATATTCACACAAAATATATCCAATTTTAGAAATGTTTTTTAATTGTTCTCCCGTTGTTCAGTTCGTTTACATTGATATTTTATCTGATCCATGCGAAGAACGGGCATAACAGCTAGTACGAAATGGTAAAGTGTTTGTTATGGAACAAATTACAATGAATTCAATTATATAGATAATAATTATAATTAATAATTATTTCCTTGTTGAATTATAGATACTTTTCAGTGGAAAACTGAATAAAATTTAAAAGTCCCAAATCAACGTAAAGTAGACCAACGTAAAGGAAAAATGTATAAAATTTTCCATATAATTAAGCTTACAAACTTAAATGGAAATTTAGCTTAATTACATGGAAATTTTTTGTGTCTTTTTGTGCGCCTATTTCCTCGTTTTCTGCGTCACCGGAAATGGGTCAATGTTATCCTACAAATATGGCGGAACAAGTTAATGCTGTTCCGTCAGGAACGATTTCGAGGTCGTTTCCTTCACATCATCTTGTGCGTGTTTTCTACCGTTTTGTAAGCCTATTTCCACGTTTTGTGAATCAATGGTAGTGGGTCAAAATGGGCATTCAAAGTGGAAAGAAAAATGATCCACTCTCCCACCAGTATCGAATTTCAAGGTCGCTTTTTCGCATTGTTTAGTGCATGTTTTTACCGTTTCTGTGCATATTTTCACGTTTTGTAGGCCAACAAAAGTGGGTCAAAGACGACCTACCAATATGGCGGAAAAAGACATATCCATTCCACTTTTAAGGTCCATTTTGACCATCTCCCACTGATGCACAAAGCGACACAAATCATGCATAAAAAATGTGAAGAAAACGATCTCGACATTCGATGGTGACGGAACAGCATTATGTTATTCCGCTATACTTGTAGGCCCTTTTGACCCATTTTCGTTGTCGCACTAAAGTGGAAATAGGAGCACAAAACAGTACAAAGCGGGCACTATACGATGCGAAAGAAACGACCTCCAAATTCGATAGTGGCGGAACAATGGCTCTATTTCCTCACACATTGATGGACCATTTTGACGCATTTCTGGTGATGCTCAAAACGTGGAAGTACGCGAACAGAACGGTACAAAATACACACTAAACGATGCGAAAGAGCCAACCCCGAAATTCGATAGTGCCGGAACAGTGAGCCATTTAACTCCCACTTTAAAGCCCCGTTTAACTCACCTCGGGTGATGCACAAGACGAGAAATAGGCGCAGAAAACTTAAAAAAAGGGCACTAAACGATGCGAAAGAAACGACCTAGAGATTCGATAGTGTCGGAACAATGGGTCATTTTGGTCACACTTTGGAGGCCCATTTTGACACACTTCTGGTGACGCGCAAAACGTGGAAATAAGGGCACGAAACGGCACGAAACATTCACAAGTCGATGCGAAAGGAAGGACTACGAAATTTGGTAGTGGCGGAACAGTGGGTCATTTTCGTCCCACATTCGAGGCCCATTTTGACCGTCTTCCAGTGACGCACAAAACGTCGAAATACGCGCACAAAAGGGTACGCGATGTGAAATTAACGACCTAGAGATTCGATAGTGTCGGAACAATGGGTCATTTTGGTCACACTTTGGATTCCCATTTTGACACACTTCTGGTGACGCGCAAAACGTGGAAATAAGGGCACGAAACGGCACGAAACATTCACAAGTCGATGTGAAAGGAAGGACTACGAAATTTGGTAGTGGCGGAGCAGTGGGTCATTTTCATCCCACATTCGAGGCCCATTTTGACCGTCTTCCAGTGACGCACAAAACGTCGAAATACGCGCACAAAAGGGTACGCGATGTGAAATTAACGACCTCGAAATTCGATAGTGGCGGAACAGTGGGTTATTTTCGTCCCATCTTGGAAGCCCATTTTGACCCACTTCTGGTGACGCACAAAACGTGGAATGGGGGCACGAAAAAGCACGAAAATTCAGTAGTCGATGCAAAAGGAAGGACCTCGAAATTCGGTAGTGGCGGAGAAGTGGGTCATTTTCGTCCCACCTTCGAGGCCATTTTAACCGTCTTCCAGTGACGCACAAAACGTCAAAATAGGCGCACAAAAGGGTATGCGGTGTGAAATTAACGACCTCGAAATTCGATAGTAGCGGAACTCTTGGTCATTTTCGTCCCATCTTGGAAGCCCATTTTGACCCACTTCCGGTGACGCACAAAACGTGGAAATAAGGGCACGAAACGGCACGACACATTCACTAGTCGATGCGAAAGGAAGAACCTCAAAATTCGGTAGTGGCGGAGCAGTGGGTCAATTTCGTCCCACCTTTGAGGCCCATTTTGACCGTCTTCAAGTGACGCACAAAACGTCGAAATAGACGCACAAAAGGGTACGCGATGTGAAATTAACGACCTCGAGATTTAATAGTGGCGGAACTCTTGGTCATTTTCGTCCCACCTTGGGGACTCATTTTAACCCACTTCCCATGACGCACAAAAGGGAAGTAGACGCACAAAACGGCACAAAACGATGTGAAGGAAACGAACTCGAAATTCATTGGTGGCGGAAAAGCAATAATTTGTTCCGCCATATTTGTAGACCTATTTTGACCCACTTCCGGTGATGCAAGAAATGTGGGAATAGGCACACAAAGCGACACAAAACACGCACAAAAGATGCAAAACAAAGTATTTCGAAATTCGTTGGTGGTGGAACAAGTTAATGACGCCGTGAGCACCAATATAAGTATATACTGTAGTTCTTACCAGGGGGCGCGGTGGGTCAGTGGTAGAACGTTCACCTCCGGTGCTTGAGGTCCCTGGTTTGATCCCAGCTCGCGCAGTTTGTACTTTGTGGTGGACAAACACCGTGCTCGTGGATTTTCTCGGGGTTCTCCCGTTTCCTCCCACTTTCTTCATTTCATTCATTTCCCATCATCACCGTCTCCTTTAGCCTAACCGGCATAATCGTGGGACGTAAAACTAAAGATTTCATATCATTTTTTGTAGTTCTTACCATCAAGACTGAGAACTGCACGGTCCAATTTTTTAGCCAAAGTAGAAACCCAACCGGAATAGTGATTATGTCAACCGGCCCGGCTCGGTTCAACTGAGCGTACAGCTTGAGCTGGCTTGGTTGGGATTACCCATCGACTGGGCTCAATTGAGCCAGTGGCTTGAACCGGCTCGGCAAAGACGAGTTATCGACTCGGCTCGATTGGAGCCAATGGCTCGAACCAGCTCCGTTGAAACGAGTCCATAGGCTGGGTTCGAGTTAGCTTAACTAAGCCAATCGCTCGAACCGGCTCGGTTGGGGTAATCAATCAGCTCGGTTCGGTTCGGCTCGTGTGAGCCTTCGGCTCGAGCTGGCTCGGTTGGATGAGCTGTTGGCTCGGCTCACTTCTCGGTTTGGCTCGATAAGTGAATGAGTTGTGAGCGATCCGCTTGAGCCGTTGACAACCCTAAACCCGGGTCGAGCAGTTTTAAACATGTTTGGCTGGAGTCCCATAACTTCTAACAATTTTTGGCTCGAGCCCGAATACTTGCTCCTCCTGAACTCAAACCAAGAACCTCGTGACCGATGTCCTTGCCTCCTGCAGATTTCTTGACTACCGAGATCGACAGTTAACTAATTTTTAGTATTCCGATACAAACCGCCTATATTCCATGTTTATACATGTACACGGTGTTATAATAATAATTAGTTATAGTAGTAGTAGTAGTATCATTGATAATTATATTGTCTATGTAGGATACTTGAAGATAGTAGTACTTGGAACTATACAAAGGATTTAGCTCGAATTGGCTCGACTCGACTGGAAACTCGATCCGAATTCGAGTCGAGTTGGGGGAAATTTTTCGAGCCGAGATCTCGAGTCGAACTCAAAGATGTCTGCTTCGAGTCGAATCGAGTTTTAAAGAAAACTCGCTCGAACTCGCTCGTGCTCATTCCTATTGTATGCATGACGGGCATATAGAGTTCTTTCGAGAGAGGATAGAACCATAAACATAATATATTTAAAAAATACTTAGTTTGACGGCTTTCTTCCCAGGGGGGAAAAGGGATGGTAGGTATCCAGCATTTCTTATAAGTACCTTATTTGAAATATGTAAAACAGTAACAAGTGGACAATACAATATACACTCATCTTCTTATCTTCAGTTTTAATTGCTGATTTCAATTGCAATTAACAATTACAATTAACAATTACATGTTTCAATTGTCAATTGCAATTAACAATTGAATGTTTCAATTGCACCCTTTGCAATTGACAATTAACAATTAAAAGTTTCAATTGCCTGGTGACCAATTAACAATTAACAATTGACGAAAATTTAATTGCAAATTTTATGATTGAATTCAATTGCAATTGAAATTAATTGTCAATTACAAATTGAAATCAATTGCAATTGAAATCAATTGCAATTGATTTTCAGAGCAATTACTTTCAATTGATTGATCAATTGCAATTGATTTCAATTGATTTTGCCCAACACTGGTCTCACACAAGTTCTTGTTAGCTTATGTCTTGTGGTGACTCACTCATCTCACGTTTTACATTAAAAATTATTGCAGTGTATAGTGGGCGACCTGGTAGTACGAGAAACAGCCTTACCTGTGGAATTATGAGTCCAACGTCCGGGCACAATCGGCTAAAATTTGTGTGGTAACATGTTAATCTCACGCGGCTACTAAGCCTACTCCGGACGACAGCCTATCTGGGACCACGTGAGACCAACATGTCACCACAAGAAAGGATCAATATTACATAGTACCGATACTACAGAATTACCTAAAATAAATAAGTTATTTCTTAGAAGGACATACAGGAACCAAAAATGAAGAAAACATACTTTGGCTATAGGAGATGTTCTTGTTGCAATATAGGTGGCATTTAACCTGTTAAATGGAAAAGCTTCTTCATGAAATCATATCAAACTGCCTCTATGAACATTTCAGCTGAGATGGATCCATGGGACGCGTACCACGCAACTCTTAGAATTGTATCATTGCCCTCTTAGGAGACTATGACGTAATCACATCGTTATAATTATAACGTATAAGTTGATCGTTCTCTCTCGCTACATTACTCAGAAGAAGAAAATATAAAAGAAAAAAATAAACATATAACCTTGGGAAGGACAGCTTTGCTTTCTTTTCTTTTGTTTACTGGAAGAACGTTCCTCTCATCCGCCATGTCTGCTAATGCATAGTGAAGCAATATATATGTGTGTGTGTGTGTGTGTGTTGGCCAGTATACACACACAAAAGCATAGAACATTTTTGTTTGTTTATCAATTTTCATGATTAAAAATTATTTAAAGTGACAATGAACACTAATCCATTGTTTAATTTATAACTAACATCAGAAAACTCAAAAGAAAAATTAATATGGAGGCGAAAACAATGGAACTCTTATGAGGACAGGCTCCTTGAAACGATTATAGAAAACCCAGAACACCCAGAGCAACAATTTTATCGGCTCTGAAGAAATTAAACTAGAAAGTAGCAAGCTGAAGGAAAAGAGCATTAACAAAATCTTAGAAGAAAGATCAACATTTGAAAGAGTAGAGACTGTGATAAAACATGTTATTAGTACAGTATGGGACAAAAGAGGAAATAATTAGAATAATACCTACAGATACGAGTAAATAAAGAATATCAATTTCGGACGAAACGATAAATAGTTGTGATGATTTTCAAGAACGAGGACTGTACTCGCGTTATAATGTACTCGTGTGCGTGTTATAATGCATTAGGGTTCGTGATGTGTCGCGGAAGTCAGTAGTGCTTAACGTCATTGAAACTGTGTAATTACAAACGTGGTAGCACTAAATTGAAAAAATTAAAACTGGTGAAAAAACAAGTAATGTGGGAAAGTTATATCACAATGTGAAATAGTAAAAAATCCATAAGGCTATTTAAGAGCGAATAAAGCAATTAAAAAATCAAGGGGACAATGTGGTGAGTGAGAGTATAGTAAAAAATAAATAGTGAAAATCAGTTAAAGACAGTGAAATACATAAAGAACAGGCGAAAACCTAAGTGAAAAAGTAAATAAAAGGAAAATCAAAATACAAAATATAATGTGCGAGGAGAAACCACTAAGAGAACTACGAGGAAAAATCTGAAATTTTCGGAAGGGCAGAAGCATTAGAACAGAAAGCAAGCAAACATCCAAAACGGGAGAAATGACATACAGAAGATATAAGAAAAAGAAAGAATACAAGGAAAGACGAAAGTAGTGGGTAAATGTAGGTTCTGCAGTCAACTCCCATGGTCCCCCTAGACTACAATCTTTTATATGTATAAATCTCAGTATTTTAAGCACCTATACCCAAATTTCGTATCCGAAGAACATAATTACGTAGAACTTAATGACATTTATTCGTAAAGAACTTATATCTCAAATTGTACTAAAACTGCAAAATATCCACAATTACACACAGAGATTAATACTCGCACGGTAATGTTTCTGTTATCCTATTGATTCTTTTAGCACAACACTCTTACCATAATCCATTATAAAGTCGGTACCATAAAATCAAAAGGTTATTAAACTTTTAAAATAGGTGGTGTATACTCCTGTACGAAATGTGTTTTTAGCTTTCCTCTTCTTTGATTATTTATTCACCTTTCATTCCATTTTCGTCTATTAGTCTGTCTAACTCTTCCGCGGTTGCTAATAATTCGCAAAAGCAGGCCCGTAGCCAGCCCAAAAATTTAGGGGGGCCGGTAGAAGTTAGGGGGGGCCGACCCAATCATATTCATCACCATATTATAGCTCATTTGCAAGCCTACCGTGAAATTTTATGGGGGCCAGCCAAAATTTAGGGGGCCCGGCCCCCTCTTGCCCCCCCGTGGATAGAGGCCTGCGCAAAAGTATCTATTACTTTGTTTCTTTGTATTTTATCCAAGAATTTATTCAATTTCTTAATACTAGTACGTGCAATTCCTCTATTGTTAGAATATTTAAGCTTTGAATTGGGACCGTCCTTATTGTTCTGTCTCGAATTATCCCAGTCTTGTTGTAGAGTAGTATCACTGTGTCTGGTAGTTCATACTACTTCTTTGCTTAGGTTAATAACTTATTTCCAACCGTTTTAGCTTTTTTGTTGAAATTCTCTGCTTTTCAATGCTTTAATTATCTTTTTAGAATTTGATTTCTTTTCAATTTTGTGCCAAATAACATACATTTAGTTTTTATTCCTGATAATTTTCCTTTGTTTGTGACAATTTATTAATTTTTTGTAAATCTCTGTTTTATTTATTTATTTTGATTTCTCTTTCTGATGACCTTTGATCACAATTACTGTCATTTGTGTCACTTATTGTTTCTACTGTTTTTCTCCATTATTTCTAAACAAGACTGTATTACTATGTCACAAATAGATACAGCCTTGTGCGAAAACTTTTGTAATTCTTATATCAAGTCTTTATTAGCTAATTGCAATTTATCTTTTCTATTTGTAAGCTTTTCACAAGGTTTATTTATTTTATTTTTCTAATTGATTAAATAAATGGCTACCACAGATTTCAAACGCAAGATAATGTCTATAAAAATGTCATTTGAAATGTGCCGGTTTTTCACGTTTCAATTAATTCTAACCATCTTGTGATATCTGTCTCGGTTTTCCTTTATTTTCAAATCTATATTCTAAATTCCATGCTTCTATCTTCTTCTATTTGTTATTTTTTTCCACTAATGCTCTCTCAGCGAGGTTTCCTATTACATTCCTATTACATACATTGTTGAACAACCTGATTAAATAAGGTATCCATTCACTGCGTACTTTATTTATCTATCTATAATATATATGCTTTTATGTTGTCACGAACAACTATTTTTTAACATTTCTATATACATTTCCATTTTCTCGTTTGTAATTTCTTCCATATATATATCTACACACTCGGTATTTCTCCCCTTCTCCTTCTAGGTTTTATCTAGTTAGTACATCCAGTTTTAATTCATCTAGCTGTATATTGATATAATTCTCGAGTTTTCCTAATTTTTTTCAACATTCTGAGTTCCTTGTTCAAAACCGCTTTCTATTGTTACTTGTATGTATTGTTTTTACTTTTGTTGACTTTTTTATTCCCTTAATCATTTAGGATTCTATTTTGTTTGCTATCTCCTCCAAATTTACACGTTTACACGTTAGATGTGGTAATCCTATCTTTCTTCACAATTTCTCTGAATTGTTTATAAGGTATGGTATCTTCACATTGGCTTGATGGGCGTCACAATCTCGCACTCTCGCTACTTCCTGGAGAAGTTTTAAATGAAACAACTGATAGATTGCAATAATATACAGTGTTAAGAAAATAGGACAGTTAACACGTTGAATCAGTGTTATAAAATTGTAGAAATTAACATCTTAATCACGCAATCAATCAGATGAATAAATAGAAGGAAATTTAGTATAACTTTATCACAAATTCCTCGTTCATTTCATATTCTGAATCTGTGACAAATATATAGAGACATCGTTGATGCTATATTGACATTTTTGCTTGCCCTTTAAGAAACAGTAATTCTGAGGGTAACATGATGATAAAAACAAGATAACTTTTTTTTTTAAAATTGCTAAAAATGTGTACTCACTCCCCTATTTGTTTGAAAACAAATGAATGTTTTCGTCTTCTTTTCAACTTCGCACCATAGTAAAAAGATTTAGAATATTTCACTGTTTCACACAAGTCAAATATTTCAGTGTTTCATATAAAACAAAACTTTTTTCTGAGTGCTTCTTTTAATTGCCATGTATTGGTTCACTATTCATTCATTTATGTATTTTTGTGGCTTTTGCCCTCAAGGTTTGTTTCAATGGAGGTGACTGTAGTTATTGTCCGGTACTACCGTATCTCAACGGTGGAGAAACATCTCATAATAGTAAGTCTACCGTCATTAACGAGTATATGCTCCTCCATATGTATGTTTAAGTTGTGCTTCACTTGACACAACATATGTTGTGTTTGTAGCAAGTTGTCGTCCATTAGTACGCTCTTAGCTTGTAATTGGTTTACCCTTAAATTATACCATATATGAAGTTCACGCGAAACGCGTATACATAAAGTAATAAATATTCTGTATGACTTAAAAATTTATGAAGTCTGTTGTGACCTGTTATCTAATTGTTAAATGAATAAAGGTCTAAACAAAAGTTAGATTTTTATTATTTTAAATGGTAACTTGCGAAGTTGATCGAACTTTAAACATAAACAAGCTACTACGTGATTACAAAATGATTTTATCATGGGGCACTTTAATTGACGATGTTCAGCGCGAAGCTCAAACATCAGCAATAAGGGAAAACAGTAAGGCTTCTTGATTTCAATTCAATAATAATAATAGTTAAGGTCGCCGAACTAAATTCTGAAAATGGATAAACACATTACTCTTTGTATTAACTAATAAAACTGATTTAAATAAATTACTTTTCTTTCATTTTTAACTCGCTGTGTTTCCAATTGTTTTAGAGTTTTAATAAGGCTGAGAAAAGCGAGTCTGTCAATAAGCCGACCTAATTCAACCTGGCCTGAAAAATGATAGTTATTGTTTTCTAAAATACTTATTCTCTATAAGACTAAGGGTCCAAATAATAAGTTCAAATTTGAAGGACAAAGCAGTTCATCTTGTTTTTATGTTTAAAGCTCTAGTATGCAAGCACTAACGTCAAAGTTGATTGCACTAACGCTACTCTGGCTGTTAAGATGTTCCAATACGCGACTGTTTATTTTCCACCGATTCAGATCATGTTTAGCTGTTTAGCTTTAGTTTAAACACTAACGTCAATTTGTTCGTAACTAACAAGCACTAACAAAGTGCTTCTGGTTTCCACGTTCATTTCTTAAGCTAAAAGTTGTACATACGAGTAGTAGAAAATGGATCGATCTGGATCAGACCTGAGCCAGTTTTAATCAACTCACAAGCCCCTGGGAAAATGACCACCTTGCACCGTGAGCCCACGGTCTTTTACGACCTCCATTTTAGGGGTGAATTCGTTCCCTTTTATGACCACTTTTTAGGGGGTGTACTCGTTCCCTTTTATGAGCATATTTTCCAACCCCTATGAACAAACAGCAGAACATCAGACTACGTAACATAACGAACATACAAAAGAGCAAATTGAACTCGTTCTCTTTTATGAGCACATTTTAAGGGGTGACCTCGTTCTCTTTTACGACCTCCATTTTAGGGGTGAATTTGTTCCCTTTTATGACCACTTTTTAGGGGGTGTATTCGTTCTCTTTTACGACCTCCATTTTAGGGGGGGGTGAACTCATTCCCTTTTATGAACACTTTATCAACCCTTATTTTAATATAGCAGAAATTACGAACACATAGAAGAGAAGATAACACATAGCAGAACAGATAACAGATAAGAATATGAAACATAGAAGGGGTGTATTCGTTCTCTTTTATGAGCATATTTTCCAACCCCTATTTCAACATGCCAGAGACTACGAAACATGGCGGACATAGCACAAGGGGTGTATTCATTTTCTCCACCTCTAATTGAACATAGCAGAAATTACACTGAGAGTACGTAACACACAACATCCTCCATTTTAAGGGTGGACTCGTTTTCCAACCCCTATTTTAAGACAATGAATACCTATGTAACATAGCGATTGGATACGCTCTTTGAACCGATTTGGATAAAACTAGGCATATGGGGGTTTTCGACCATGCTGAGTACGAATATCATACCATTTTAGGGGTGAATTCGTTTTCAACCCCTATTTTAACATAACAGAAATGACATAAGAATACGTAACATAGCAGCGGGCCTATTTTTCCACCCTTATTTGAGCATAGTCCATTTTTAGGGTGAACTCGTTTTCAACCCCTATTTCAACATGACATAGACTACGAAACATAGCAGAGGTGAACACACAGCAGATACATAAGACTTGTTCCACCCTATTTGAATCCATGGTCTTTTAGGGGGGTGAACTCGTTCCCTTTTCCAACCCCTATTTTAACATAACAGAGAATACACTGAGACTATGAACACACAGCACAACAGATAATACATAGCTACGGAGGGAGGGTGTACTCGTTCTCATTTTTCAACCCTTATTTTAACATAGCAGAGAATACATTCGAACCCTATAGCAAAGATTCTTTTAAGGAGTGAACTTGTTCTAACCTATATTTGAACATAGCAGAGATGATTATTTAAAGAATGCGAAACTTCCGTGTTTTGTTATCAGTTACATAATAACTTCCGCCATATGTAGATAATTCTCATTACGTCATTCATCCGGATTTTTAACCTAGTTTTCTCTTTAACAGACAATAACTTGTCATTCAACGATAGGAATCCCTGAACGTAATGCAATCAATCACAAAGGTATAAAAAAAAGAGGGGAATTCCCGAGGATGACTCATACTATTGCGCAACATGACGTAATACTGTCAGACAGGTATAAAAGACTGACCGACATGTTTTTTTGTAATCACTTCATGTTTACCGTGTGAAGCGTAAAGTTCAGATATTTTTTGTGTGTGTGCGTTTATATTATTAGTGTGGTTTATTAATAGTGTGGTTTTGTTTTCTTTTGTAAGTAAGACATTTTATAATAATACTATTAATATTATATTATAAAAACTCAGTTCAAAATTATTATAGTAACTTTGAATAGTTAGTTTTAAAAAAAAATGGCAACAAAAAAGGTTAAATCAAATATTATCAATTCTGATACTCTATTTAATAATAATTTAAAAAATTTTATTTTAAAATGTGATACTGATTTAAATGAGGATAGTGGATGTTTTTTAAAGAATAAAAGAAAAGACTGTTTAGATATATTACAACAAGAACAAACTAAGACATCGTTTAAAGTAAATTTTTCTTTGGCTACAACTTTTGTAAAACCAGTAGATTTAGAAACATGTCGATTCTTTGTAAATAGTGGTAACGAAATTATTTTGCCGAGTACAGATTTGAATTCTATAATTGAAAAACTATTTAATAAAATTTTAGTTGAACAAGAAAATAGGGCAATTAAGAAATCAGGGTGGTCTTTATGTTCTGAACCAAACCATCACTTAGAAATTAAAATCAGTAAATATGATCCGCTTTCCGCTTCTTCTTTTATAAAATTACCTCAATGGATTTTATCCAAAAAGAAATGTGTTTTAAATATTCAAAATAATGATAATAGATGTTTTATGTACTGCATTCTAGCTGCGTTGCATCCAGTAAAAGAAAATCCAAATCGTGTGAATAATTACATACAATATAGTAATACTTTATTACCATTATTTGAAAAAACCAATATACAATTTCCCGTCGAAGTAGAACACATAAGCAAATTTGAACATATGTATAATTCCGTATTTCCTAACGAACAAATTTCCATTAATATATATGGCATTAACTATGATCATGAAACTATTTTCCCATTACATATAAGCGAAAATGCAGGTGTATTTAAACATATTGATTTACTGTATTGTGAAGAAAATTGCAACAGTCATTATTGTCTAATAAAAAATATCAATGCGTTATTGAAGAGTCATAAAGAGAAAACTTATGTAAAATTGCCTCAATGGATTTTATCCACAAAATGTGTTTTAAATATTCAAAATAACGATAATAGAAGTTTTATGTATAGTATTCTAGCTGCGTTGCATCCAGTAAAAGAACATCCAAATCGTGTGAATAATTACATACAATATAGTAATACTTTATTACCATTATTTGAAAAAAACAATATACAATTTCCCGTCGAAGTAGAACACATAAGCAAATTTGAACATATGTATAATTCCATATTTCCTAAGGAACAAATTTCCATTAATATATATGGCATTAACTATGATCATGAAACTATTTTCCCATTACATATAAGCGAAAATGCAGGTGTATTTAAACATATTGATTTATTATATTTAAACTCTCATTATTGTTTAATTACAAATTTAAATGGTTTAGTCAGACATCAGTTAGGTAGTCATCAAACATTTATTTGTAGACGATGTTTAATATCTTTTTATAACAAATCAAAATTAGATGAACATGACAAATTATGTAAAGAACACACTCCAACCAAAATTAACATGCCGAAACAAGAAGTTTTAAAATTTCGAAAACTGAAATTGTTATTACAGAATGATGTGATAATAATTGCAGATATGGAAAGTTTATTAAAACCTATAAATAAACAAAGTGGATCTCATACAGTACAAATTCACCAACATATACCATGCAGTATTGGTTATATTGTATGTTGGAGTAACAACTATATGAAATCAGATTTAGTTATTTATCGGGGAGAAAATGTATCGATGAAGTTTATGTCTGCTATGGAGAATGAATTAAGAAAAATCATAAACATATTAGATCAAGAAAAACCATTAATACCATTAAATAGTTCTCAGTTACAGGAGTTTAACCTATCCACTGAATGCTCAGTTTGTGATAGTAAATATACGAGTGACAATAGAAAAGTTAAACATCATAACCATTTAACTGGTCAATTTATTGCCACGGTGTGCAACAATTGTAATTTACAAATTAAGCGTCAAAGTAATTTTATCCCTGTCTTCTTCCATAATTTGTCTGGGTATGATGCACATTTATTTGTGAAAGAATTAGGTTGCACCCCTGGAAATATTTTTGTAATTGCTGAAAGCACTGAGAAATACATAACATTCTCTAAGCACTTTAATTTTAATGGTAGACCTATCGAGTTACGTTTTGTAGACTTATTTAAATTCCTACCGTATAGTCTCGAAAATTTGGTGTCAAAATTAAAACCTGAGCAATTTGTCTATACAAAGCAATATTTTTCTGATGAAAAGTTTCCTTTAATTCTCCGTAAGGGAATTTATTTTTATGAATACATAACAAATTTAGATACATTTAAAGAAACTGAATTTCCTGGAAGAGAGGCGTTTAGTAGCAAATTGAATGGAACACAAATTTCCGAGACTGATTATCAATATGCAAAACTGATTTGGCGTGTGTTTAAATGTGAAAATTTAGGGGACTACCACGATATATATTTAAAATGTGATGTACTTCTCACAGCAGATGTGTTGGAGAATTTTAGAAAGACATGTTTAAATGCTTTTTGTATTGATCCGATTAATTGTTTTACTGCACCTGGGTTGGCATGGCAAGCCATGTTATATAGAACAAAAATTGAACTTTTATCAGATATCAATATGTATATGTTTGTAGAAAAATCGATTCGCGGAGGTATTACTCAAGCTGTGTTAAGATATGCCAAAGCTAATAATCCTTACGTACATGATTTTGATGCGGAAAAAGAAAAATCTTATTTACTGTATATTGACATGAACAATCTGTACGGACTATCAATGATTGACTATTTACCATATGGTGGTTTTCGGTGGGAGGATAAAATTGACAATTGGCAAGACAAACATAAAATTTTCAATTGGCCCACGGATAGTGAATGGGGATTTTTTCTAGAAGTGGATTTAGAGTATCCAACTGATTTACACGAATACCATTCTGATTTTCCGTGTGCTCCAACTAATGAAGTTCCACCGAATGGTAAATACTCAAAATTACTATTGACACTTAAATCGAAATCGAATTATATCTTGCATTATAGAGTATTACAATTTTATCTAAAACAAGGTTTAATATTGGTAAAAGTACATAAAATATTATGGTTTCGTCAATCTAAATGGCTTGCATCTTATATTCAAGAAAATACTCAACGCCGTGCAAATGCTACAATTGAATTTGAAAAAGATTTCTATAAGTTATTAAATAATTCGGTATACGGAAAGACAATGGAGAATGTACGAAAACGAATTGATATAAAATTAATTAACAATGAAAAAAAGTGTAAAAAATTAGTAGCGCAAAATCAGTTTCAAAATTGGGTAAAATTGGCTGGTAATTTGGCATTGTTTCATATGGTAAAAAAATCGGTAACCCTTAATAAACCAATTTACGTAGGAGCGACAGTTTTAGAATTATCAAAATTAGCAATGTATGAATTCCATTATAATATAATGAAACCGCGATATGGAGAGAAAATTAGAATTGCATATATGGATACTGACTCTTTCATTTACCAAATTAAAACTAACAATATTTATAACGATATAAAAGATATGAATGAGTATTTTGACACCTCAAATTATCCTGAAAATAATTCTTTATATAGCACACAAAATAAACACGTTTTGGGTAAAATGAAAGACGAATTAGGTGGAGTTCCTATGATTGAATATGTTGGGTTACGAGCAAAAAATTATGCTATAAAAACTGGTGAAAATAAAGAATTGAAAAAATGTAAAGGGATCAAGAAAAATATAGTTAAAGAACAAATTACGTTTGACGATTATAAATCATGTATATTTAAAAACGAAACGATTCATAAAACACAATTTGAAATTAAAAGTAAATACCATAATTTAACAACAAATCAGGTAAGAAAATTAGCGTTAGATCCGTATGATGACAAAAGAAAAATTTTAAATTGTAATATACACACTGTTCCTTGGGGGTATTATAATAATAAAGATGTAAAATGTACGATTTGTATATTGTAAATACGATATAATTTTTTTTTGGATATATTAGTATTAAAAAAAAATATGTCACAATCAGTTCGAGAACAAATAGTTGCAGAATTACATAAAAGTGCAAGACGAAACTATCCTCGAATACCCGTTATAACGAAAGGGATTCATGATTTATGGCAAGCTGATTTAGTTGAAATGAATAGTGGAAAATTGAAAGGTCTAGCAAAAATTAATCGAAATTTCAAATATTTATTAACTGTGATAGATACATTCTCTAAATATGCTTGGGCTATTCCTGTGAAAAATAAAACTGGGAAAGAAATTACACAAGCATTTATAACAGTACTGAGAAAAGCAAACAAAAGCCCTAAATTTTTACAAACTGACAGGGGTCGAGAATTTTATAATTCAGAGTTTCAGAAGGCGATGAACCAAAATAACATTAAACATTATTCCACGTACAGTGATGTGAAAGCAAGTATTATTGAAAGATTTAATAGATCGTTACGTAATTTAATGTGGAGACAATTTACACTGCAGGGAAATTATAAATGGATTGGCATTCTGCCGGAATTACTACATAATTATAATAATACTATTCATTCCACTATTAAAATGAAACCTATCGACGCTGTTAAAAAAGAAAATGAAAAACATCTATTGACAAACATCTATTGCAAAAAGTTTTCTGTGATAAAAAGAAAAAGTAAATTTAAGATAGGTGAATATGTAAGAATTAGTAAACTTAAGCGTCCTGGTTTTGATAGAGGTTTTACACGCAATTGGAGTACAGAAATTTTTCGAATTGCTAAAGTTTTCTTCACTAATCCTCCGACATATCACTTAGTAGACTCAAATATAAACCTATTGAAGGAAGATTTTACGGACACGAATTACAATTAACGAAATTTCCAAACACATATTTAATTGAAAAAGTGTTGCGAAAGAAAAATAATAAGGCCTATGTGAAATGGTTAGGTCTGCCAAAAAGTGAAAATTCTTGGATTGATTTAAAACATACTATATTGTAAAAAAAAAAAGAGAAGTCAAGAATTTATAGATGAAGCATGTCGTCACAAGTATTTCTTGTAGATTTTATAATTTCAAAAAGTGAATTTTATATTTTAAATTCTAGCAACACTGTAAATTTTCGTTGCTTAGTTAAATTGTCATCATCATCATCATCACGAGGTCTATCAGTATCACAAGTAAAAAGTATATTAAATCAAATTTGTTCTTCCACAAACGCTGTTTTTTTATGTAAAGGAGAAAAGAAAGCAAAATATTTAAAAACGCTATTTAAAATAAATGCAATATATCTGTAATAGAGATGGAATGGAAAATTCCTTTTACATGTATGGTAGCAGGTCCCACAGGTTGTGGAAAATCATATTTTGTTAAAACATTTCTTGACCATTATAGCAAGTTATTTAAAAATATTGTATGGTGTTATGGTGAATGGCAACCATTGTATGATACTCTTTCAAACTGTACGTTTAAAGAAGGTTTACCTCAAAATAATGAATTTCAAGCACATGAGGGTCCACATCTTGCCATTATTGATGATTTAATGCGTGAGTGTGACCATCGGATTGTAGATATTTTTACTAAGGGTAGCCATCATAGAAATATAAGTGTAATATTTATAACACAGAATATTTTCCATCAACAAAAAGGAATGCGGGATATTTCGTTAAATTGTCATTATATTGTTTGTTTTAAAAATCCTAGAGACCAAGCTCAAATTAATTATCTCGCACGACAATTGTATCCAGGTAATACAAAATTTATTCAAGAAGCATATCAAGATGCAACTCGAATTGCACATGGTTATTTACTCTTTGATTTAAAACAAAATACTCCTGATGAGCAGCGAGTTCGAACAAATATCTTTCCAACAGATTCTTTTAATTATGTTTATGTACCTGTAAAAAAATAATAATTGTAATATGGTTTATATTCTAACAACTATTTGTGCTTTAATAGCCGTAAAAAATGATTAGTAAGGAAAATGCACTTTTGTTAAAACTTTTAGCAAAGTCAAAACCGAAAGCACGTAAGGCAATT
Source organism: Thermobia domestica (assembly GCF_964235325.1). Lineage (NCBI taxonomy): Eukaryota > Metazoa > Arthropoda > Insecta > Zygentoma > Lepismatidae > Thermobia > Thermobia domestica. The sequence continues at coordinate 190,552,947 of NC_137456.1, forward strand.
TTACAAAATGCAGATCCTGATTTAATTCGCTCTATTTGTGAATGTTCCTATAACGTATTACAAGGAAATGTTCCATTAAATAAAACAGAGATAAATAAGCTAAAAAAATATAAAAAGGAACTGAGATATTTGGTGAAAAAAGGTCCGTCATTAAAACAGAAGAAAAAACGAATAATTATACAAAAAGGTGGTTTTCTTACTGCATTGCTTGCACCTATTATTGGAGGTATACTATCTAGTTTAATTAAATAATTATGCAAAACGCACAAAAACTTATTTTAATCGCACCAGAAAAATTACATCATTATCAAACGATATCTAATCTTGATGATGAAATGAAAGAAATTTTAAATAATAAAAGTTTAAATGCAGAAGAAAAATGGACAAGATATAGAGAAGTCTTACAAAAATATTTAAATATTATTCAAAAACCGGTAGCAGTTACAACAACAACAGCAACTACCACTACTAAGGAGGAAGAAGAACAAGAGGACGAGGAGGACGAGGAGGAGGATGATGAAATAATATCTACTCTCCCTGAAATTTGTAAACGTAAAGCGAGACCTTTATTACGTAAATTGAAACAAAATCCAAATATTCAATGGGACGATAATGGAAATGTGAATATTAATAATAAATTAATTCCAGGTGCAAATATAGTGGATTTGATATCCGATTTTGTTAGATGTCGTAAGAAAAATATTTCAGTTGCTGGCTGGAAACCTTTTGCTACATTATTAGCAAAAGCCAATATACCTTTAGAGTACATTGGTAATCCTCAACGAATAGATTATATTAGAAAACTAACAGAAGACGAAGAAGACGAAGAAGAAGATGGTCCTCCACCCCGTAAACGCAAATGGTGTACTTATAAGCAATAATAATAATATTCTATTGTAATCTATTGTTATTTTTAAGTATATAGAAAGAAAGAAAGATGAATGAGCCCTACCTCAACTATTACATATATCAAGCAGGAGGTGATTATAACGTGTATAGAGGTACACCATATCAAGAAGGTTATGGCATTGGTAGTTTACTAGGAGGTTTATTTCGTACTGTATTTCCTTTATTAAGACAAGGTGCAAAAACTGTTGGTAAAGAATTGATACGTACAGGAATTAATGTAGCAGGAGATGTACTAGATAATAATAGACCTATTGAAGAGTCTTTGCATGATCGATGGCAAGAAGCTAAAACAAATTTAAAAAATAAAGCTCAAAATAAATTAAATCAGGTGTTGGAAGGATCTGGAAGAAGAAAAAGAAAGAAAGTTCATTTTATTGGTGCTGGTGTGAAACGGATAAAAAGATCCAAAGATATCTTTGATTGATTAATTATGGAGCAAAGTGATAGTTTTTATCTCACACTTCCTAGCAATAGTTCTATGAAATATTTTCCTCAAAATACTCTTGCTTGTTATACTACTAAATTATATCAACCTATTGTACTGGAGAAGGGAGTGTGGGAAACAGCTGTTGTTGAAGTGCATTATACAAGTTCATTTCAGAATGTTTCCAAATATACAAATAATATTTATTACCGTCTCATGAATACAAAAAACTGGAACATAACTCAAATCTTACCAGGCCACTATTATCATGTTGATGATATTCTATCTCAAATTAATCATAAAAGTGATATATTAAATTTACAATTAAAAGTCAAAGCATCAGTGAAACGAATTGAGGTTAATAGAGTAATAAAAGATCAAGAGAAGCATATACAAGTACGCCTATCTCCTGAACTAGCCAGAATACTAGGTTTTGATCATATTCAACAAGAAGATATTGCAGTTGTTCATCATGCTCGTTATCCACCTGATTTACAAAAAGCGCTACCTACACTTATGTATATTTACAGTGATATTGTAGAACCACAATTGGTGGGTGACACCGTAGCTCCATTGTTACGTATTATAAATACAAATATTACAGAGCATGGTATTAATAATGTACATATTTTTGATAATCCTCATTATGTCACTGTGCAACGTAAAAAATTTGATCAAATTATTATTGATTTAAGAGATAGTACAGGTAATCCACTTCCTTTCCAATATGGCAGTGTATGTGTAAAATTACATTTTCGTAGACGTAATACGGTATTGTAAATTTTACCATGTGTGAATATAATAGTAAGAAAAGAGAAAAAAAATGCAGTGTGAGTGTATGAAATCAGAATTAGATTTATTTGCTGGTTTACCCACTCAAACCAGTATTATAGGTAATAAAATAGTTCCATATAAGCCTGTGGCTTCGATAGCTGATAATGCACCAATAGAATTTGTAGTCCCCGGTCATGGGGATGACTATATTGACTTACCGCACACAATGTTATATGTTAAAGGTAAAATTACTAAATCAGATGGTTCTAATTTAACTTCTGCCGATAAGAAAATCGGCCCTGTAAATGATTTTCTCAATGCAATGTTCAGTGAATTGCAAGTATATTTAAATAATCAACTTATTTCCTACTCTTCACATACATATCCATATCGATCGTATATTGAAAAACTACTAAATTATAATACTGAAGCTAAAACAACGCATCTTCAAACATCAATGTGGTTTAAAGATACTGCAGGGCATATGGACAGTGTGGCCGATGCTAATGTAGGATTTAAACAACGTTTTCTTCTCACTGCTTTAAGTCAGTCATTTGAATTATTGGGCTATATTCATGCTGATATTTTCAATCAGGAGAAATTTTTACTGAATGGTGTACAATTGCGTATTAAACTAATTCCAGCTAAACCTACATTTTGTCTAATGGGCGACGCAGATGCTGATGGAAAAGTTGTAATTACAGATGCAACATTGCTTGTGAAAAAGGTTGATGTATCACCAGCAGTTAAAATAGCACAAAATAAAGTATTACAAAATCCTAAATTTAGAGTAAAATATCCTATAACAAAAGTGCAAGTGAAGACTGAAACGCTGCCACAAGGAATTATGGATAGTACACTTCCAGATCTGTTTTCAGGCATAGTGCCTAAACGTATTATTATTGGTTTTGTTACTAATACTGCTTTTAATGGTAATTATCAAACAAATCCATTCAATTTTCAACATTTTAGTATGTCATTTTTTACATTGTATGTTGATGGAAATCCAATACCCTTCAAACCTTTACAGCCAGATTTTGATAATAAGCTATATGTACAAGCATATTCTACGTTATTTACAGGTTCAGGTATTTATTATTCTAATCAAGGTAATGATATTTCACTCGCTGAATATCCTAATGGTTATACTCTACTGGTGTTTGATTTAACTCCTGATTCAAGCGCAAGTGCTGCATTTCATACTAGTCCACAACGGCAAGGAAGTGTACGTTTAGAGGTTCATTTTAAAGAAGCACTGCCATCTCCTGTAACAACAATTATTTATGGTGAATTCTCTTCAGAATTAGAAATTGATTTCCAGAGAAAAATATATATTAATTAAAGAAAATGTTAAATACAATTGAGCTTTATGAAGCATTACAACAAAATTTGCCTAAAGATCATTTTATTGGTGTGTATGCTGCTGATGAGTTACCTTTGTTTATTCATACATTTCCAGCCGCCATAATTATAAACACTGATTCTAGTGATAAACCTGGTGAACATTGGGTTGCTGTTTATATATCTAATATGTGTGTGGGAGAGTATTTCGATAGCTATGGTATACCTCCCTATATACAACATCATATAAGGTTTTTAAAACGAAACTGTTTGTATTATACATGGAATAATAGACGTATTCAAGGTGATTTATCTCAATTTTGTGGACATTACTGTTTCCTATATTTAGCATGTCGTGCATCTGGTTATTCGATGCAGGATTTTTTAAACAAATTCTCACTCACTACTATTGATGCTAATGATATTATGCTTTATTCATTTATGAGAGTATGATGATGTTATTTTTTTTAAACTCCGCCATTGCCGGTCCCAAGCCCTGGATCAGAAAGGAGGAGGGTTGGGGGTGTTGCTACCCCCGTAAAAGAAAATAATGTTGGGTTGGAAACGAGTACACTTCTATTCTCTGCTATGTTAAAATAGGGGTTGAAAAAGGGAACGAGTTCAATTTGCTCTTCTGTATGTTCGTTATGTTACGTAGTCTGATGTTCTGCTGTTTGTTCATAAAAGGGAATGAGTTCACCCCCCTAAAATGGAGGTCGTAAAAGAGAACGAATTCACCCCTAAAATGGTATGATATTCGTACTCAGCATGGTCGAAAACCCCCATATGCCTAGTTTTATCCAAATCGGTTCAAAGAGCGTATCCAATCGCTATGTTACATAGGTATTCATTGTCTTAAAATAGGGGTTGGAAAACGAGTCCACCCTTAAAATGGAGGATGTTGTGTGTTACGTACTCTCAGTGTAATTTCTGCTATGTTCAATTAGAGGTGGAGAAAATGAATACACCCCTTGTGCTATGTCCGCCATGTTTCGTAGTCTCTGGCATGTTGAACGAATACACCCCTTCTATGTTTCATATTCTTATCTGTTATCTGTTCTGCTATGTGTTATCTTCTCTTCTATGTGTTCGTAATTTCTGCTATATTAAAATAAGGGTTGATAAAGTGTTCATAAAAGGGAATGAGTTCACCCCCCTAAAATGGAGGTCGTAAAAGAGAACGAATACACCCCCTAAAAAGTGGTCATAAAAGGGAACAAATTCACCCCTAAAATGGAGGTCGTAAAAGACCGTGGGCTCACGGTAAAATAAGCCATGCTCTTCTATTAGCTGTGCTATCTGCTATGTTAAAATAGGGGTTGGAAAAGAGAACGAATACACCCCTTCTATGTTTCATATTCTTATCTGTTATCTGTTCTGCTGTGTGTTACGTAGTGTTATCTTCTCTTCTATGTGTTCGTAATCTTATGTGTTATCTCCTATGTTAAAATAAGGGTTGAAAAAGTGCTCATAAAAGGGAACGAGTTCAATTTGCTCTTTTGTGTGTTCGTTATGTTACGTAGTCTGATGTTCTGCTGTTTGTTCATAGGGGTTGGAAAATATGCTCATAAAAGGGAACGAGTACACCCCCTAAAAAGTGGTCATAAAAGGGAACGAATTCACCCCTAAAATGGATGTCGTAAAAGACCGTGGGCTCACGGTGCATGGTGGTCATTTTCCCAGGGGCTTGTGAGTTGATTAAAACTGATCCAGGTCTGATCCAGATCGATCCATTTTCTACTACTCATACAGAACCACTAACGTTAATATTAATGGTATTAACGAGCACTAACTGCTCTAACCTTAACCTTATTTTTGCAGCGATTTTGAAATGTAGGCCTGTTGGCATGAAGTTAGCAGGCCCATAATGATTATTTTAAAAGTAGGCTTTACCTGTGCAGTATTAACAATGAGAGTTACGGCATTATCGAGCACTAATGAAGCACTAACGATCTGTAAAATCAAAACTGGAATCTGTCGTAGGTAACCTGACATCTTCACGATCGTGCTCACGATCTCTGTAGAAACTTTTCATAAAAATGATCCACCTATGCACTGAAGGTTTTCTTTAGAAAGAAAATTGATCAGGGCATTCTCAGCCTGAATTACACGATATCTTAATCTATGGGTATCTAATAGTTATGAAGTTCGCTTTCCAATTAGAAAAAATAACAGAAAATAGGTGAAACGAAAAGTTCTAAAACACTGTTCGTAACTCAATGAACGTCTTAATGAAATAAAATCTAAATACATCAAAATACATCCTAATGAACAATTTCTTATCTTAAAATTTGGAGTTATACCCTGGGGAGAAACTGTAAGGCACTGTTGTAGTGGTTAACGGGCCTGTTCCTGGCTTCCACACCTGGTAAAAAAATAGAGCCTCGGATACAAACTGTGTAATGATTTGAATCATACTTTAAACCAGTGGTTCCCAATACTTTTTGACTCACGATGCACTTTACTGAATGCTCACAACATCGTGACTTACTTATTTCTTTGTTTATTAATCACAATATTAATTGCAATAGTGTAAGACTTTAAGTTTGAATAAAGTGGTGACCATATGTAGTGTTGAGCATTGTTGCTGATGCTAAAGACAATGACTCGTACACCCTGTTTCAAAACTGATTTTCACAAATTATTAAACGTTTCATGATTTCTAAATTCCAAAATTACGCGGCACACCGATTAGAAACCACTACATTACGCAACGCCACAGGGCTGAAAGGGACATGAAATATTACATTACTTACAATATTCAGGAAATCCTGCTGAACAATCGCCGATGTAGGGAATTGTTTCCTTTAAAACATCATTTATAATTGAATATTTGTTTCAAAGAAATTAAAATCAACAACCATCTCTATTTGAAATGTTGAACTTTCATTCCCATATATATATATATATATATATATATATATATATATATATCTTATTTACACCTTTGCACTATGTCACAACTGAATTTTTCACGTATTCTATTACTTTATTTCACTATATCTTACCTCTGGTGCGTGGGGCCCCTGGTTTGATCCCGGGCAAGTAAGTCTGTGGTGGACAACACCATGTTCGTGGGTTTTCTCGGCGTACGCCGGTTTCGTCCCACATTATTATTCCATCAATTCTTCCATTATCATTCACTAGCCTTAATCACCCGTCTCCTTTAGCATAGCGGGCATAATCGTGGGAATTTAAACTGAAAGATTTCATTTTTTTCAAAATTTCAGAAAAATAAATAAAATCATGTTAAGAGGCTGGCACGAAATAATACCCTCATCTAATGCTAGGATTTCACTGTTTTCTCCATAAACCACTAAAACTGTGATTACATATACGTGTACAGGGTGACTGGTAATTCAATGCATTCCCTGCAAGGGGATATTCTACAAGTACTTTGGAACATTTCCATCTATATGAACTGGGGGTCGCAAATCAATAGTTTCTGAGTAACTTGCACATATGGTATTTCTTTGAGATTTGCTGGCTAACGAGAGATGCGCGAGAAAGTAGAGCTAACCCTGACAGACTTTCACATATCGTAGAGCAATGAAATTTTACATGTGTAATACTGCGTACCTATGTAGGTCATGTGGTAATGTACAGCTCGTAAATCTGCACCGTTGCTGTGTTTTAGGTCCGACCGTGAAGTAAAGTGTAGTGGTTCAAAATCCATTACTTCATTTCAGAAAGCAGCGTGGTAACATCGCAGAAGTACTTGCCCCTAGGAAATGACTGCATGGTTGGGAAGAGGTGGTATGAACATAGTGTGTGGTCAAGAGAAAACGCGAACTACGACGGATTTCATACCCAGGGTCGTGCATCTGTCTGGCCTAGATTCGGGCAGTGAACGGGTGCGTTGTTTTTCAGAATCATCTTTTGTCAGCATGCCACGCTCTGGAATTTCACATAATCCCGAAATGCACGTAGTAGTAATGCATAGTATATCCTGGTAAGTGTGGTATCCTTTGCCTAGGAAGCAAGTAGTAATACCCTATGTTGATCCCAAATAAACGTAGTCATCACTTTGGTCGCTCAGAGTTGAACACGGATTTCCTTTGGTGGCGGTACGTCAGCACGTTGTTATTGGTTTCTATGCATGTATTTTTACGGGGAATGACTCAAGGAAGGGTTCGGACCTCCAACTCCGGGGTAACATCAGTCTTCTAAGTGGGTGTAGGATTTGGGACACAACTGGCCCTGGCCCTCTAGAAGATACCATGTCGGCCTTCGCCTGATAGGAGTGAAAAACACGAGGGAAATCTAGTCAAACCAATAACAGCATGCCGACGTACCACCACCGAAGGAAGTCCGTGTTCAACTTTCAGCGACCAAAGTGATGATCACGTTTATATGGGATCAGAATCGAGAATTACTACTTGCTTTCTAAGCAAAGGGTACCACAATTACTAGGATATACTATGCTTCACTACTGCGTGCGTTGCGGAATTCTGTGAAATCCCAGAGTGACATGTTGACAAAAAGATGTCCGCCTATTGGAAAACAATGCACCCGTTCACTGCTCGAATCTAGGCCAGACAGATGCACGACCCTGGGTATGAAATCCATCATAGTTCCCGTCTTCTCTTGACCGCACACAATGTTCATTCCACCTCTTCCCAACCATGCAATTATTTCCTAGGGTCAAGTATTTCTTTGATGTTACCACGCTGCTTTCTGAGTGCAGTAATGTATTTTGGACCACTACACTTTACTTCACGTTCGGACCTGTAACAGAGCAACGGTGCAAAGTTATGAGGTCATTACCACATGGCCTAGATAGGTATGCAGTATTACACATGTAAAATTTCATCGCTCTACTATATGTGGAAGTGGGTCAGGGTAAAACTTTCTCGCGCACCTCTTGTTAGTCGGTAAATTTCAAAGAAATCACAAATTTGCAAATTACTAGTTTGATTTCTATTAATTTACGACCCCCGGTTCATATAAGTGAAAATGTTCCAAAGTAGGCCTACTTGTAAAATATCCCCTTGCATGGAATGTATCGAATTACCAGTCACCAGTAGCGTACACAGGAATTTATTTTGGGGGGTCCGAAACTCAATATGAGGGAATTTTAGATTAAAATTCCTAAAATTGCCCCTAAAATTAGGCTAAATTTACACAAAAGTCGAAATTTCGGGGGAAGGAGGTCCGGACCCCCAGGATCCACCCCTTGCGTACGTCCCTGCCACTCACCCTGTATATATCTATTATGACCGTTAATTTACATATACTCTTTAATCACAATGACTTCCTGTATTAATAATTTACTTACTCATATTTGATACTTATACCACCTCCAGTTCCCGTGACCCAACCAAGGTTGTAAAATTGGCGACATAATTCTGGTATCAAATGTCTCGGATGTTCCTGAAACAGAGAAAGAAATACATTTATTTCAAGCTAACCACAAATATGCAATACGATTAATTCCTATAGGTCATCGTTGATAGAGGACTCGACGAGTCACGAATAAAACTTTATATCTAAAATACACGATACACTTCACTAATATTTAATACGTTATGACTATTTGAAACAGAATAATAACTTCCCCATTTTCACTACACAAAGCATTAATCAAATCTAGTTTACATTATGAAATACTATTGTTTTTCTACAGCTTTCTCCTGGCTATGGGGTTAGCATACGCTTCTTTGGCGTGAGATATATGGGTTCTACTACCGACGGAAGGTCATACAATAAAGTGATTATTAATTGGACTTCAGGATGGGATGATTTGTGTATAAAATTAAAATCCATAAAGGAGCCAGTATTGACCACGTGTGTATGGAAACGTTCTGTGATAGCCACTACTGGGTAAACACGAAACCTGCTGGTATGCTGGTAAGCACGTGCCGTAAGTGGATCCTCGAGCTGATATATAGTGTGCGGTTTAGTACAACAAACACCTAACTTTGCCCAGCCGTATAAAAAGACATCGCAAGCAGCAAGGTAAGGGCTCCGCGTTAACAACTCCTGTACAACGATGTTCCAACCAATCTGCAAAACCTGAAAACTTCAAAGCAGGCAAGGAATCAAGAGCAAAATGAAATGAGACACAACCTTTAAATTATACAAGAACGATCATCAGCAAGGGTAGAAGTGAGCCACTCACTTCCTAGCGTTTTATCGTATCGGTTATTAATTTAATGAATTTTCAGTCTTCAAAGCCAATTTACACTTAAATAATCAAGTACTAACAATATTAACAAATAAAAGTGAAATAGAAAATAAGCGGAATTCGACCCATGGCTATATTTAAAGCTAAAACTGCAATATTCCATTGGTGCAACTGAAAAATCCTGGAGAACTTCAGACAAGATGGTAGTCCACTGAATTCGAACTCCGAACTCCCCTTAGAAAAAAAGGACTCTCTATCTGGTCGAATGTCAGTGCATAGTATACTGAAATCAAGACAATTTTGTGCTTTATCGACAGTGACCTACAGAGTCCTCTCGTACCCAGTACCAAGGAGCTAATCACGCAAGCTGTCAAGTAGACATTCTACCACTTGCAACATACGCGTCAATGTATTTTGAAAAAGTATATGCAACACGTAATTGCCTGCAATTCTATCGGCCACCAAAAGTCACGTTTAGCATCTGCGTAGAGGAAAATTTTATGTTCGCTAAGCGGATGTGTATGTGCTAAGAAATAATGAAATCAAAGTTGTCCGATCTCAGCGCTACCGCAAATAATAAGCTAAAATTAGAGTGTTTTATATACATAGACTCACTTTAATATTCGAGCACCACACTGTATTGGTGTTTAATCTTACTTTATGAACTACAGTAAAGTAGAGTGATAATATTGTTTATTCTATGTTAAACCTCAATACTTTTATTCGTTTGTTCTAAAATGCTGAATAATAATAAACAAAAAGGTCACAAAATGTTCCTATAGCTTCATAATCGCCTTTATTTGCATTCTTTCTCTTCTTCAAAGACTTTATATCTCATCAAGCTAAAAAGATGCTCTTTGTGAAATCTACGGAAATTTTCAATCACGGGAGTTAGTCCAGGCAATTTACAGTTGGACCTGGGCAAAATTGCAATAGAAGCTTTTTAAACAGTTTTTATTCAGGAATCATTACTGAATAACATATTCAAAATCCAACAAAATCGGACCACGGGAACACCCCCAAAAACGGTTTTCAATATGGCGGACCATGTTTAAAGAATCTTGCGTCTATCTTACAATTTTCTTCTGTATCTCGGGTTCATCTCATCCGATTTTCACGGTTTTGTTGATGGTTACGTCTGAAGATGGTTCCTATAGTTTAACGTGGGATCTGAACCACATGACCCCACCGGGAATCTAACCCGGGACCTCTTCACCACAAGGCGACGAGCGTAACCATTCATCCATCGGGGACATTATATAACTACATAAGGTTTCCTAAATCATAAGGGGAAAAAATTATAACCCTCCCCAAAATAGTATAAATTTATTCCAAATGTTCTAATATACAGGGTGACCCAAAGGTAGGTATACAGTTCCGTATTGATCTTCTGTATTTCATATCATTTCTTATTGTTATCACCTAGCTTCTTTATTATTTGTTCTTAATGTATTTTTACTTATACCTTAAGCCCGGAACAGCCGAAGCAAATAAACCCATAAGCTAGAATGTTATACTTGATCAATGCAGGGATGTTATACCTACGTTTGGGCCACCGTGTATTTCTAAATAATGTTTAATAATAAGTGTGTTAGTTGCCTGTTTTCTTAATTTGTTTTTAATATTAATTTTTGTTTTTACGGTTTTAATATTTTAAAAAGCAACTATTTATAATTTTTTTTTCAGTTTTGTTTTCAGATTAAATTACACATTTAAAAATGGAGATGTCTGAATATTGTGTGATATGTAAGGAAAAATTGGACAGTAGGCAAGAGGTAGTTAAAATTAAACAGAAAGGAGCAGATGGCATAAATGAAGCAAGCCACAGGCGCGCAAGTGATGTTGTTGTTCCTGGTATTACTGTCCATGTTTCATGTCGGAAACGATTTACAGATTCAAAGGATATTGGTGTCAAGAAACGGCAGACTAGTGATGAAACAAAAACCAAGAAAAAGTGCACGTTTAAATGAAGACCCAATTCGCAGTGCCACTCATTGCTTGTTTTGCGATACATTTGTGGACTTTTCTTCGAAGCATAAACCGTCATCAGAACATGTAAAAGTACGTACGTCAGCATTTGTTGAAAGTGTTAAAAACTGCTGTGAAAATCGTTGTGATGAATGTTCAGACGTTTAGAGCACTATCTTGGTGACTTTCATGCAGCGGACTGCGTCTACCATAACACTTGTAGTGTCAATTTTCGAACTGGTAAGAACATTTCCCGTGAATACTCTTCCTCCAATAAGTACATAAAGAAAGGTCGGCCAAGTAATGAAGAAGAGTACCTTGCATTCCTTCAGACCTGTTCGTACTTGGAAAATAATGATGAACAACAACTGCTGATGGGAGACCTGATTTCAAAAATGGAAGAATATCTTGAAGGGAGTCGAAGTTGTGCCTATGATCGGAGACATATGAAGAGGAAACTTTTGGAGTATATGGAGAGAAAATTATTATTTCTGGTGAAAGTGGAAAGGCAGATGTAGTCACTTTACTTGATACAGCCACTGAAATTCTTCAAAGTTATCACCAAAAGTCAAAAGAATGTCATATTGAATTACAGAAGATATACTTAATAGAAGCAGCAGCCAAAATAATCAGAAGTGAGGTGAAATCCCTGAACGTTTCTAATGTGAATGTGTACCCATCTTCAAGTGACCTTACTGAAGAAAGTACTTTGCAATACGTACCTAAGAGTTTGAAATTACTGTTGTCAAAACTATTTGTGGGAAAGGATCCATCTATAAAAATTGGTTCAATTGGTCAGAGCATTATGCAAGGTATACGTCCTAGAGTATTACTATGTCCATTGCAGATTGGTTTAGCTATCCAACTGCACCACAACTTTAGATCAAGGTACCTTGTTGATTTGCTTCACAGTCTTGGTTATTGTTCATCACATTCCGAAGTAATTAGATTTGAAAGAAATGCGGCAATATCAGGTAGCCATATCTCGTTAAATACTGCCAACAACACTGTAGTTCTAGCAGTTGATAATAATGTACTTTGGATGGAAAGAACACCTTTCATGGGATCGGTATGATTGCAGCTACAACCCCAAAGAACAAGATCCATCAAATTATTCAACGCTGAAGATTGCTAAAAGTGATATTAAGAATGTAGCAGCAGTTGATATTGTGGAATACAGACATTCAAGAAGCATGCTCAGGGAGATTTCATTCAGCAAACTTCTAATATTGCCCATTTCCTCTATAAGAAGGTTAAATCTTCTGTGGCAAATATGTGCAGTCGAAAGATCAGGTCCAAGTTGGTCAGGAGCTATGCAAACAATTCATTCTGGAACAAATGTTTCACACCCTGGTGTGACATCAATCACATTTCTTCCTATCATTGATATGGAAGCTAGTGACATGACATGTATACTCTCAACATTGCAATACCTGAACAAGTTAGCACATGATCAACGTATCCCTTTTATCATTACTTTTGATCAGCCTTTATTTTGGAAAGCTTCCCAAATTATCCATGAGCAACAAGATCTCCAAGATATTGTTTTAATGATGGGAACATTTCATACTCTGATCAACCTTTTGGGTTCAATTGGCACTTTGATGAATGGCTCAGGATTATCTGAAGTACTTCAAGAAATCTATGGATCAAATGCTGTGCTGCATATAATGTCTGGAAAAGCTGTTTCTCGAGCAATGCGGGGCATATGACAGTAGATGTAGCTCTTAGTACCTTATTGGTTTCAGATGTCTTCCCTCGTAATGAAGATGGATCTCCTCATCATATAGTTAAAGAAGCTTGTAACTTACTTGATAACGTCATAAATGGCAAACAACATGTTGAGGACGTGGAGCTGTCTGGGGCATTATCTCAAATCAGTACTGCTTTGGAGGAGAAGAAAACTCACCTTCAATCTTTTTCAAGAACAAGTAAACTTTGGCTAAAGTATATGCAAATGATCAACGTTGCACGTAACTTAGTAACAGCAGATAGGACTGGCTCATGGGATTTACATTTGCAATCTGTGATGGATATTCTCCCAATAGTTGCAGCAGCTGGACATCACAATTACCTCAAGTCATTATATTTATATTTGCAGAAAATGTTCAGTTTGGAATCTGAAAATCCAGTTGTTCACAAAATGTTCCAGGAAGGCAAGTTTGTGATAAGAAGATAGGTTCAGATAGATGCCGGATTAACCTAATCCGACATTTCCTAGTAATTGCAAGCAAATTTTAAATGGGCGTCATTTGTGCAGGTCAGGGGGGTGTAATTCCCCCTCCCTTAAGTGTGACATTGTTTGACCAAATGTATATTAAAATAATTATATTCCACCACCACCCGCAAACAAAATCTAAAATGACGCTGCTTGTATCAACAAACCTACAGAATTACGATAGCACATTGCTAGAACGCTTACGTTTGGTTTCAACATTCTGAGGTTTCATCCCAAGCCATGTGTATTCACAGTGGGTGACATTGAGACATACAAATATGGACTAAGGCGATTTACATACGCAAGTTTAGAACTGGAGAAAAAGCGATCAGACAGCATCCATATTATGACGAAAATTGTGATTTTGTGAAATAGAACACGGAAAGTTTCCGAACTGCGAGGACCTGGTCAGGCAGTTTTAAAACTCTTTTTAGAGCATCAGATGATTGCGAAGGGAGAGAAAGATCTTAAGATCAGCGGAATTAAGAATTTAAGAAATCCTCAGGTTCCGAGTCGAGTTTCGAACCACGAACCTCTTAGATATCGAAACATAATCTTATCGATTCAGCCAAGGAGAACTCTACACAGTCACTCATATACTTCTCCTTTAGCTACGTTCAGAAACTAATAGAATGGAGTAGTCCAAAAGTTGACTCGGTGGGTGAGCTGTTGACATTGATCGTGGACCTCTTGTAGCTTAGTTGCAGGGTGTATAATGAACTTTCCTTTGTTCAGAAACACTCTTTAAGACAGTAAAAGTTTGTAAAGCCGTCTGATAAAGTAGTGTCAAACACTCGGGTATAAATCACCTTCGCGAAGCTCTACTGAAAAACGAAAAACATTGTCGTAAACTTGAGACTTTTGAAGAGAAAAGTTAAAAAAAACAGTCGAAACGCGCATAATTATGACTTCGATGCAAACCTATAACTTAAAAAAAGGCGTTTACGTATTTATGTGTTAGATGAATGGTTACAAGAAGGGATTCCTACGTGGATGGTTCTAGGTTCGAATTCCTACCGTTCTTTTTTTGCTACGCTACGCTCATACTAAGCATTCCAGACGTTCAATTTTGAATTAAATGTGATCGCAGCTAGTTTAAGCCGAAATTATTTTCCAATATGAGATTTGTTATTACATGCTTTTCTTTAACTTGTGATGTTCCAACTATGATATTAAATCTTAGAACCTTAACTCAACTCATTTCCCTATGTCATAATACGATGGAAGTTTGCACAACGACGACAGTCGGGCGATAATACAATATTTCATTGTTACTGTAATATATTTTATATCTTCAGAAATTTTTGACTCAGAAATAAACGTACAGTGGACCGTACGATGCAACATGGACTCCTGGAGGAATTTCAAATGTATTTAGTATAAGTATAAATTACAATTTGAAAAAATATAATGTGGGGGAATAGACACTGAAACAACTACGAAAGGAAGGGGTGACATGTGAAAGTAATAGAATACGAAAGATATTGGTGTCGAATTCATAGTTCCCGGATTCGAAGAGAGGAATAGTAGCACTTCAAATGAGCACTCTTCACTTTTTTTAAGGCCATGGATAAATGGAAAACAGTTTTAAAATTATATTTTTCCTTTCAAGAATGATTTGTAAAAAAATTTGTCCAACTTTATTTTTAAATTATTTTCTACTTCTTAGGTATAATCACATACATTTTCTATTTACAGTTATTCTATGTTACATTTATTATTTAAATTTTGTCATACATTTCAAGAAGATTCAGAGCAGAAGGGACATATACACGATGTAGGTTCTGGCGATATAGAGCCCCCCCCCCCCAACGAAATCTGTATTTTTCTGTAAATTTTACCTAATTTTAAATTTTACCTAATGTAAACTAATGTTAAACATTTTAGTACAGTATGTTATCATATTTAATTTGAAACCCTCGCAAAGCTTTCAATCCCTGAAATACATTCCTGCTACGCCCCTGCAAAGCACTGACGATTTTCGGGAGTGATTAGGGTTAATTCCTCCCTGGAGCAAAGGCAATTCCTCAGAATTCATATCTCTCATATCTCCCGATGTTGTGATACTAGCATTTGCGTATTACTACTTTTCAGTGTCAGTGTATTGAAATTCATCATAAGGGATTTTTTCCGAAATCTTCTCACCCCATGCTAAAGGGACCAATCTTGGACAAACATCTGGAATATCGCTGTTTATGTCACTGACCCCGAAAACAAGGCATTTGACACAACTATTGGATATTTTTGATTCGTTTTGCCTGTCACCCTTTCACCTTGACTCCCCAAGCTAACCAAAACTTAACTTGGCCCTAAGCTGCATCAGCAATGTCACTATTTATCTTGCCGCCTACGAAAACTATTAATTCGACACAAATATCGTTCGTATTCCTTTAATTTAAAATGTCACCCCTTCCGCTCCTAGGAACCGTTTCAGTGTCATATCCCTTCGCCCAACAGTATATTTTTCAGATGGTAATGAATACGTATGCTAAATTCATTTGAAAGTGCTCCGTTTTGCATCATACGGTCCACTGTACGTTTTTTTTTCTGAGTCAAAAATTTCTAAAGATATAAGATATATTACAGAAACAAAAGAATATTGTCCGTACATTTGCCGTCGTGGTGCAAAACTTCATCATGATATGACATAGGGAAATGAGTTAAATTAAGGTTGTGAGATTTAATATCAACGGTGAAACATCGGAAGTTAAAGGAAAATATGTAATTGCAAATCTCTTATTTGAAAATAATTTCGGCTTAAATTAGCTGCGACTACATTTAATTCAAAATTAAACTTCTGAAATGCACAGTACGAGCGTATATTATATATATATATATATATATATATAAAAGAGAACGTACAAATCCTTTGTCCGCTCATCACGCTAATACGGCTGAACCAATTTCTTTTATTTTTGGGGGGTTATTAGGATTTGGACCCTAGATGGTTTTTATCATATCACTTTAATTTTCAATTACCAGTGTCTTGAGATAATTGACCATTCAGGTGTCCATTACGTACAAATCCTTTGTTAGTTCATCATAGGTATAAAAATAAACGTATTTATATGCAACCCGCATGACCGTGTCACTCGGCGGGTTAACATAAATGACAGGCGTTATAATGGTTTTTATCATATCACTTGAAAGCGAAAAAGTAAAAATTATCTAAGTAACAAAGTTTATTGCGTTCGGGGGTGACCGCAGCGAAGCGGGGCGGGTTAACATAAATGACAGGCGATATAATGTTAACATTTACTGCAATCTTCTATGGTTTTTATCATATCACTTGAAAGCGAAAAAGTAAAAATTATCTAAGTAACAAAGTTTATTGCGTTCCGGGGTGACCGCAGCGAAGCGGGGTGAACGCTGCTAGTGTATATATATATATATATATATATATATATATATATATATATATATATATATATATATATATTGACAACCCGCTCAATTCGTGCCTGAATTTGGGGATGCGAAAGTAGAATTGAGCAGATCACCTTCCACTCACCATCTAGAATGAGTGGGCAAGTATCTGTTTCATAAGCGAGAGGTTTCAAATTAAGCACATTTCTATTGGGGATTAAGTCGTAATGATAACACATAAATTCAATTATTAAACAACAATTATATTTCTTATTAAAAGAGTGTAGCTAGTGTAAAATGTCGTGGATTATAACGGATATTTAGAATCTTTGCCAGACGAGTAGTGCATATCGAGCATTGAGCATTTGTACCCTGAATTTGAAGTAACACATACCTTTTACTGTTGTCTTCAGTTGACGTTCTCTGTTGATGATCTCCGGGATTGCTACGTTGATTTCGATATCGCCAGGTTGATATCGCTACTGACAGGCGTCGCTGGTCAATAGATGATTTGCATTGGATATGGCCTCTCGAACCAATGCTCCAGATTAACTAACGTTGACTGTTAGTCGTTAGAAGATCGGATTACCGACGTTGTGATTAACTTCGTACTATGAATCACATTAGAAACTTAACAGCGATGAACTCAAAACTACTTCGACAAAAGACGAAGAACTTCTCTCGAAAACGATGTCGAACTTCCGTCTCTAAAGCCGTAAGACTTCTCTCGAAACCATAAGACTTCTCCTCCTGAAACCATTAGACTTCTCTCTCGAAGACCTCCTGTCCCCTGGTTTTGTTTGGATCTCGACTCCCGGAATTCTGCGTCGTCGTCTACTGTCAGGCACGTGTGACCTCCTTTCTTTCGGAAACAAATTCTTTCCTTGTTTCAAGAACAAAAACTGCAACACTCGACATGCTCTGATTTCCCGATTCTAGGCAATTTCTACATATCCGTGAATGTGTCAGATGTTCACAAACATATTACAACTGCAACTCGTAATTTTTACAGAATGTTATAAATGTTATAGCCAACGCATTTCATGAATTTCCTTCCTGCATTCGCAGACTACCAATTATGTGTTTTGTTTATTTTATCTGCTGACGGCAAACATAATACAATTTTACCAACTTGCATTAACCTCAATTGTAACAGTTCTTTTCCTTCACCACATAATTTTACAAAAACCAATATCCTCAAAAATAAAATTAATCGTTAAATTAAGAATTCTGATAAATAAAATACGGGCTCTGCCACAATATATATATATATATATATATATATATATATATATATATATATATATATATAAACAATGGTTGGGATTCGAAACTAGGACCATCCATGTAGGAGTCCCTTACACTAACCATTCATCTAACACATAATGACGTAAAAGTGCTCCTTCTTAAACTTACAGGTTTGCCACTGTTACGCGCATTTCCAAGTGCCACTGTTACGCGCATTTCCATTGCTTTTTTTAACTTGTTCTTTTCAAAAGTCTAACATGTTTGACGATTTGTTTCATTTTTCACTGGAGCTTCGCAAAAGATTATGTATGTCTGAGTATTTCGTATTACATTATCAGACGGTTCTATCAAATATAACTCTTATTAGCAAAGTAGTAACAACCATTCACTGATTTAAAATGTGTTCCTGAACAAGGGGAAGTTGGTTATGCACCCTGCAACTAAGCTACAAGAGGTCCACGATCAATGTCAACAGCTCATTCGCCAAGTCAACGTTTGTAATATTCCATTCTATTAGATTCTCAACCTAGCTAAAGGAGAAGTATATGAATACCTACGCAGAGTTCTCTTTGGCTGAATGGACAAAGTTATATTTGGATAGCTAAGAGGTTCGTGGTTCGAAACTCGTCTCGGAAGCTAAAGATTTTTTAAATTCTTATATGCGTTGATCTTAAGATCTTTCTCTCCCTTCGCAATCATCTGATGCTCTAAAAAGAGTTTTCCAACTGCCAGATGAGATCATCGTCGTTCGGAAACTTTCCTTCCTCTGTTTCACAAAATCACAAATTTCGTCATAATATGGATGCTGTCCGATCATTTGTTTTCCAATTCTAAACCTACATAGGTAAATCATCTCCCTCAAAGTCAGTCCATATTTGAATCTCTCTCTTTCTCTCTCTAAATGTCGTCCACTATGAATGTACATGTCTTGGGATAAAACCTCCGAATTCTGAAATTAAATGTAAGCGCTTTAGCAATGTGCTATTATATCTATAGATTTGTTGCTAAAAGCACCGGAATTTAGATTTTGTTGGGGGTAGGGGGGGTTCTTAGCCGACATGAGTTTTACTTTTTATGTCAGTGTTCTACTATATATTTGATCAAACAATATGTATTTATCACACTCAAGGGAGAAAAATGGCACCCTCCTGTCCTGCGCAAATGACGCTCCTTTAACATTTGCTTGCAATTACTAGGAAATAAAATAAAATTAGTCATTGAATAGCACTCATTTCTGTCAGCTGTTTTTAAAGCTCTGACCCTGCATTACAGACTTTGGGAAGCACAGAACCTACTGCAGTTATTGAAAATTTCCATAGATTTCACAAGGAGCATCTTCATAGTTTGATGTGATATTAAGTCTTTTAAGAAACGAAACAATTGAAATAAAGGCGTTTATGAAGCTACGGGAATATTTTTTACAATTTCTTTTTTCAGGCTCTAAAAAGGCATTTCAGAACAAACGAATGAAAGAGACGGCTTTAGAGCTATAAAGCTTGTAAACATGACTCCTGTTTTTTTTTTTCTCGTCTTAATAGAAAGTCATGCAGACTGCTTTAGACAAGATGAAGAAGAGAAAGAGAAGTTTGATTCAATATCAAGAGCAATTTGTCGATCAAGACGTGTGTTTCTGAATGTATAAGCATACGGCGTAAGTTTGTTAGTAATTTGAGCTTAAAGTTTTTGTAACATTTTCTACGCCGCGAGCTGTACAGCTCTGGGTCGTGTCTTGATTAAATTTAAAAGTCTCGCGGATCCCAAGTTTGACGGCAGGTATTGATCTTTTGTCATTGTAACATTTAAAACCTGAGTTCGCCCACACCGCCAGCAAATATGCACCCCAAAACCATTGTTACCTACACTGTTTCACTGTTGCTTGTAAATTAATTTTCCTTAGTTACTCATTTGCCTTGCGACACAGCAGAACCCTGCCACCTGACTTTAAAATGTTGAATGTGCTATCGTCAACAAAAATAACGTCTTCCATCATTCTGGTTTATATTGCACAAAGATTTTAGCGAAATGAAGCCGTTTCTTTCTGTTCACTTTTTTGAGGTTTTATATCCTTCCGTGGTACCCTTCGTTTCTCAGTACTTTCTGAACAGTCTTCAGGTGTACATTCTTTCCACACTCTTGCAAAAATTCCGCTGTAATCTTCGGTGCATTTAATTTTGGGTTTTCCCTCACTTTTCTCACAATCACACGTCTGTCTCGTTCATTTAGCTTGCTAGTCCTACCTCTCTGCTTCACGGATTCTATCCTGTCTTCGTTCTTGCAATGTCGCACGATGTAAAAACTTACTTTGTAGTATATTCAAGAGGCGGGCAATATACTTATTGGACTCCCCCTTTTCGTGACGAAAAATGACAAGCTGGTTCTGCTCAAACATTGTGTTACAACTTTTTGCCCCATTGGCAGTATTACACTGCTACACTGCAAAGTCGATACCCATTTACACTTTCTACACTGCAAAGTCGATACCCATTTACACTCTCTAATACGAAGACGAAAAATGAGTTCTACATACAATGTTCCTTTCCCCAATCCTATTGTTCCGTAAACCGGAGACACAGAAAGAAGACCATCAAGTCACTTCTGTGACTGAATATTAAAAGTGGCATGACACGAAGGCAGTTTATAGAAACGTAGCAGTTAGGCATAGTTTGCATTTACAACTTCTGCAGATTATGAAATGCTACAGGAGACATCACAGTTGTTTCGTGTCATCGCTTACTAATTCCTATGTATTTATGTTAATGTGTCCTTCGACATACATGACAATAATATGAGGAGGCCCAAGTGAGTCTCTGTATATATGCTTCACCTGACGTGGATATTAGTGTGTTTGCAAGAAAGGAAAAAATATTAATCCTCAAAACCATAGGCGGAACTAGAGGGGACTCCCTCTTCCCAGGAGCGAAGCTGGGGCCAACCACATTTTTTTTTCTTACCGATCGAAAATAGTGTGATAAGTTTAACTCAAATTACGCATAACTATTTTAGTGGCGTTTGCATTCGACATACGAGTATTTAATAGTCAATATACTTTGCCCACCCATCGATTTCTTTAAGAGGGTGTCTACTATTTCAGATAAATAAAACATCCTGACTTTTCCAGGTTTTCCAGACCAAAACAGAACATTTTCCAGACTATATTTTAGTGAAGTTAAGTAACCGCTATTGTTTCACTTGTAGTTGCATAATATCTGTTCTCTTAGTTACGACAGCTCTTATAAAAATATGAACAACGTTTAAATAAGCATCTATTTATTCCTGGCAAGAACAATGTTGGTAAATACAATGTATTTTTTGATGGCGTCCTATCTTCCCTTATAGCCACCTCTCTCCGCTTCTTGTTTCAATACAATATATATATATATATATATATATATATATATATATATATATATATATATATATATATATTTAAAAAGTGTAAATGACAAAACATACATAATAATACACAAAAATGCGTATAAGGATTATACACACCATAGCACGTACTTGTGAGTTACATTC
Organism: Thermobia domestica; assembly: GCF_964235325.1. NCBI lineage: Eukaryota > Metazoa > Arthropoda > Insecta > Zygentoma > Lepismatidae > Thermobia > Thermobia domestica. Next base: position 190,574,841 of record NC_137456.1, read on the forward strand.
AAGTTATATAAACTCAACTATTCAAGTTATTTACTTCTATTAGATTTTATTTTCCAAGACATGAAGTACAGCTAATATATACACGACATTACACACAGATATAGATACTAACAAGAATGTCGTTGCGAGAAACAAACACTGACAAACATTGTGGATTTTGGTATTCTAGATTATGAAAGTATTCTGTATTTAGTATTTCTATGTAGATTTTTTATTAGACTTTTCTTGTGTTTACCAACTTCGTTGATTTCTTTTGCTGTCTTCTCAAGGATATTTCCCTTCTTTTTCTTCAGTTCTTCCAACTCTGCAGTTGCTCTCTTTCTTCCTATCGTTGGAACGATTTTTCTCTGCCTCAGTTGTTGTCTGTTTCCCATTTGGCATTTCTATTTCTTGCTGCATGAATTAATTGTTTTGAGATTGGCATTGCCCGAATACCTCCGTGGAACGTGACAGCATCATGTAAAACTGTCCTAAAGATTCTTCGTGTAGCAGGGTGCTCTGTGAAACTAAAGATTCTTCGTGTAGATTATCCACAAGAAACTCCATATTCAACGAGAAACTATGTTCAACGGAAGTGTTTCGGTGTGTTAACAAGGGAATTTTCTTAACAAACACTGAAAAGTTGTTGCTGGTGTTAGTGTTGTCAAGAAAGAAGAACAAGTAACCTAAAAGATCCTTAGTCACGTCAAAATTCTTAATTCTTGTGATAACTAAATCTTAAGAACAAATTTCACTGTAGAGTTGTTTTACTTCATCAGCAACAGGGCCAGACAAATGATGATTCTGTACTAGGGATGGCCGGATCCGGATCTGGCCGGATCAGAAGATCCGGATCTGATTGGGTCCGGATCCTCTGGATCCGGATCTCGGATTTCGGATCTGGATCCGGATCTCGGATCCGGGATCCAGACCCGAG